>NC_074670.1:52004954-52209831 GCF_029448725.1 Salvelinus fontinalis | reverse complement strand
CAAAGACCACATTCCCACCTTCCGGGTCTCCTCTCTAAAGCCTCCTGTGTTGTCCCTAAACACAGAATCCTGGGTATAGCGCTGACTAAAGCTCTGGGTTTCCAGCACGTTTCGCAGAATTCCCTCTTTAGCTGTGTTTTATCATTCTGTTGGTAGCCAAGGAGGGGTGGAGGGGAGAGGGGGATGTAGGGAAAGAGGGAGGGAAATAAGGAGGCAGGGGATGAAGATGAGTCATTGCGTGAAAAGAGAACAATGGGGACCAACATAAAATAACCAGTGAAAAAGAACATCTGATTAGTACTATTGTTGCTCTCTAATGATATAGAGAGTGGATGATGATGAGGATGCATGATGAGGATGATGAGAAGGAGGAGTAGGATGAGGGGGATGATGATGAGGAGGAGGAGGATGAGGATGCTAGAGGTGAGTGTGTGCTGTGGATGGCAGGGTATGCATGGTTGTTGTTGTGGTGTTGGTAGCTTAACATCATAACACCACTCCAGCCTCCTATCTACGACCTGCTACACTCTGGAGTACTGCTGAACCACGCGCTGTGGACGTAGCTATTTCTCCCTCTCTCTCCAAATCATAATACCGCACACCCGCTCTCACACACTCTCACACACACACCCACCCTCTCACACATACTCACACAAACTCAGTTTCAATTCCAGCCATTTAGCCGGAGCACCACTCCACCATAGTAGGCACGGTTGCTGTGGTAACAACATCCCAGGGACAGAGAGGTATGGAGGGATGAAGAGTGGGAGAAAGAGAGGGATAGAGAGAGGGAGGGAGAGGGGTGGGTGAGAGGAGAGAGAGAGCAAGAGACAGAGAGCAAGAGAGAGACAGAATATCTCTGGTAACAGGTTAATGCTTTTCACTCAGCTCTGCTAATCTTCTCAATTGGTGAACAAATTGTTCTGCAACATTTGCAATGGAAATGGCTTCCGACTTGCAATGACTATGTGACATCTCTCTCTGTTTTAATCAGTAGTAAAGCCTTAAATATTCTCACTCATGTAAGTCAATATTTCAATAGAGATTTTACCAGGGTTTTTGTTGAAATAAAATATATAAAACATTGTATTATGAATTATTTGTATCATAGCTCTTCAGACTAACTTCTTAATGTATTCATTCCTGTGAAATGACAGACAGACAGACAGACAGACAGACAGACAGACAGACAGACAGACAGACAGACAGACAGACAGACAGACAGACAGACAGACAGACAGACAGACAGACAGACAGACAGGCTGTAACATAATGAAATGTGGAAAAAGTCAAGGGGTCTCAATACTTTCCGAATGCACTGTATACAGACAGACAGACAGACATATAGATAGTGCAGGTGAAAGCTATGATCCCTTGTTGATGTCACTTGTTAAATCCACTTCAATCAGTGTAGATGAAGGGGATGAGACAGGTTACAGATTGTTTAGCCTTGAGACAGTTGAGACATAGATTGTGTATGTGAGCCATTCAGAGGGTGAATGGGCAAGACAAAATATTTAAGTGCCTTTGAATGGGATATAGTAGGAGGAGCTGCTGGGTTTTTCATCCTCAACAGTTTCCCATTTGTATCAAGGATGGCCACCACCCAAAGAACATCTAGCCAACTTGACACAACTGTGGGAAGCATTGGAGTCAACATGGGCCAGAATCCCTCAGTGTAGATAGATAAAGAAAAGGAGAGAGAGGTTGACAGAGAAAGTGAGAGAGAGAGAAGGAGAGGGAGAGAAAGAAGGAGATGGGGAGAATGAGACAATAGATAGAGAGTGAGTGAGGGAGGAGGGAAAGCGAGCTAGTGCCGTAGAGGTATTACCAATAGAGCGCACAATAAGCCACAGTAATCACTATCTGAGTGAGAGCATGTGTCAGCCTGGAATCACTGCCAGTTATAATATCTTATACAGTTTTTTATAATCACTTTGGCACTAATTTCGGAACCTTGATGTCATTTTTCAAAACTCTAGACTTTTTCCAATTGCTTGGATACAATACACATAAAGCTAAGATAATTTGTTCATTGAACTAAAATCACCTGTTCAAAATGACACAACATAACATCAAAGTATTACCATTTCAAAATGCAATTCACACATTACATCTGAAATGACTGTCTATCCATTTCATTACAAGGATTTAACTATCAATTGATACAACTGCTCAAAATGATAAGTAACTGTTGCATTACTCTTAATGCATAGTTTTATGGAAACTGACAAACACTATTCCATGTTTAGCTCATGAGTTGCAGGATAACGAGATCCATTGACACCAATTACCGTGGAACATGAACCAATTGGACTACATTATCTATGGATGTAATATTTCATCAGCATTCTTTATTAGACACTGTTTCTATGGTCCCATGTACCACTTTTCCAGACCATGTTTTCAGATTTGACATTACTGTACACTCACCGGACACTTTATTAGGTACACCTATCTAGTACTGGGTAGGACCCCCTTTTGCCTCCACAACAGCCTGAATTATTCACGGTGTTGTATGTTAAGAGATGCCCTTCTGCACACCACTGTTTTAAACAGCTGTTATTTGAGCATTTGTGGCGTTTCTGTTAGCTTGAATGAGTCTGGACATTATCTTCTGACCTCTCTCATTAACAAGGTGTTTTGCCCACAGAACTGCCGCTCACTGAATATGTTTTGTTTATCGCACCATTCTCTGTAAACTCTAGAGACTGTAGTGTGTAATAATCCCATGAAGGCAGCTGTTTCTGAGGTGCTGGAATCACCATGTGTGGCATCAACAATCATACCACGGTCAAAGTTGCTTAGATTACTCATCTTGCCTGTTCTAATGTTTGGTCGAACAAAATCTAAAGCTCTCTACTCTATATACTCTGTATATTACATTTAACATTTACATTTAAGTCATTTAGCAGACGCTCTTATCCAGAGCGACTTACAAATTGGTGCATTCACCTTATGACATCCAGTGGAACAGCCACTTTACAATAGTGCATCTAGATCATTTTAAGGGGGGGGGGGGCAGAAGGATTGCTTTATCCTAGGTATTCCTTGAAGAGGTGGGGTTTCAGGTGTCTCCGGAAGGTGGTGATTGACTCCGCTGTCCTGGCGTCGTGAGGGAGTTTGTTCCACCATTGGGGTGCCAGAGCAGCGAACAGTTTTGACTGGGCTGAGCGGGAACTGTACTTCCTCAGTGGTAGGGAGGCGAGCAGGCCAGAGGTGGATGAACGCAGTGCCCTTGTTTGGGTGTAGGGCCTGATCAGAGCCTGAAGGTACTGAGGTGCCGTTCCCCTCACAGCTCCGTAGGCAAGCACCATGGTCTTGTAGCGGATGCGAGCTTCAACTGGAAGCCAGTGGAGAGAGCGGAGGAGCGGGGTGACGTGAGAGAACTTGGGAAGGTTGAACACCAGACGGGCTGCGGCGTTCTGGATGAGTTGTAGGGGTTTAATGGCACAGGCAGGGAGCCCAGCCAACAGCGAGTTGCAGTAATCCAGACGGGAGATGACAAGTGCCTGGATTAGGACCTGCGCCGCTTCCTGTGTGAGGCAGGGTCGTACTCTGCGGATGTTGTAGAGCATGAACCTACAGGAACGGGCCACCGCCTTGATGTTGGTGGAGAACGACAGGGTGTTGTCCAGGATCACGCCAAGGTTCTTAGCGCTCTAGGAGGAGGACACAATGGAGTTGTCAACCGTGATGGCGAGATCATGGAACGGACAGTCCTTCCCCGGGAGGAAGAGCAGCTCCGTCTTGCCGAGGTTCAGCTTGAGGTGGTGATCCGTCATCCACACTGATATGTCTGCCAGACATGCAGAGATGCGATTCGCCACCTGGTCATCAGAAGGGGGAAAGGAGAAGATTAATTGTGTGTCGTCTGCATAGCAATGATAGGAGAGACCATGTGAGGTTATGACAGAGCCAAGTGACTTGGTGTATAGCGAGAATAGGAGAGGGCCTAGAACAGAGCCCTGGGGGACACCAGTGGTGAGAGCGCGTGGTGAGGAGACAGATTCTCGCCACGCCACCTGGTATGAGCGACCTGTCAGGTAGGACGCAATCCAAGCGTGGGCCGCGCCGGAGATGCCCAACTCGGAGAGGGTGGAGAGGAGGATCTGATGGTTCACAGTATCGAAGGCAGCCGATAGGTCTAGAAGGATGAGAGCAGAGGAGAGAGAGTTAGCTTTAGCAGTGCGGAGCGCCTCCGTGATACAGAGAAGAGCAGTCTCAGTTGAGTGACTAGTCTTGAAACCTGACTGATTTGGATCAAGAAGGTCATTCTGAGAGAGATAGCAGGAGAGCTGGCCAAGGACGGCACGTTCAAGAGTTTTGGAGAGAAAAGAAAGAAGGGATACTGGTCTGTAGTTGTTGAGATCGGAGGGATCGAGTGTAGGTTTTTTCAGAAGGGGTGCAACTCTCGCTCTCTTGAAGACGGAAGGGACGTAGCCAGCGGTCAGGGATGAGTTGATGAGCGAGGTGAGGTAAGGTAGAAGGTCTCCGGAAATGGTCTGGAGAAGAGAGGAGGGGATAGGGTCAAGCGGGCAGGTTGTTGGGCGGCCGGCCGTCACAAGACGCGAGATTTCATCTGGAGAGAGAGGGGAGAAAGAGGTCAAAGCACAGGGTTGGGCAGTGTGAGCAGAACCAGCGGTGTCGTTTGACTTAGCAAACGAGGATCGGATGTCGTCGACCTTCTTTTCAAAATGGTTGACGAAGTCGTCTGCAGAGAGGGAGGAGGGGGGGGGGAGGGGGAGGAGGATTCAGGAGGGAGGAGAAGGTGGCAAAGAGCTTCCTAGGGTTAGAGGCAGATGCTTGGAATTTAGAGTGGTAGAAAGTGGCTTTAGCAGCAGAGACAGAAGAGGAAAATGTAGAGAGGAGGGAGTGAAAGGATGCCAGGTCCGCAGGGAGGCGAGTTTTCCTCCATTTCCGCTCGGCTGCCCGGAGCCCTGTTCTGTGAGCTCGCAATGAGTCGTCGAGCCACGGAGCGGGAGGGGAGGACCGAGCCGGCCTGGAGGATAGGGGACATAGAGAGTCAAAGGATGCAGAAAGGGAGGAGAGGAGGGTTGAGGAGGCAGAATCAGGAGATAGGTTGGAGAAGGTTTGGGCAGAGGGAAGAGATGATAGGATGGAAGAGGAGAGAGTAGCGGGGGAGAGAGAGCGGAGGTTGGGACGGCGCGATACCATCCGAGTAGGGGCAGTGTGGGAAGTGTTGGATGAGAGCGAGAGGGAAAAGGATACAAGGTAGTGGTCGGAGACTTGGAGGGGAGTTGCAATGAGGTTAGTGGAAGAACAGCATCTAGTAAAGATGAGGTCAAGCGTATTGCCTGCCTTGTGAGTAGGGGGGGAAGGTGAGAGGGTGAGGTCAAAAGAGGAGAGGAGTGGAAAGAAGGAGGCAGAGAGGAATGAGTCAAAGGTAGACATGGGGAGGTTAAAGTCACCCAGAACTGTGAGAGGTGAGCCGTCCTCAGGAAAGGAGCTTATCAAGGCGTCAAGCTCATTGATGAACTCTCCAAGGGAACCTGGAGGGCGATAAATGATAAGGATGTTAAGCTTGAAAGGGCTGGTAACTGTGACAGCATGGAATTCAAAGGAGGCGATAGACAGATGGGTAAGGGGAGAAAGAGAGAATGACCACTTGGGAGAGATGAGGATCCCGGTGCCACCACCCCGCTGACCAGACGGTCTCGGGGTGTGCGAGAACACGTGGGCAGACGAAGAGAGAGCAGTAGGAGTAGCAGTGTTATCTGTGGTGAGCCATGTTTCCGTCAGTGCCAGGAAGTCGAGGGACTGGAGGGACGCATAGGCTGAGATGAGCTCTGCCTTGTTGGCCGCAGATCGGCAGTTCCAGAGGCTACCGGAGACCTGGAACTCCACGTGGGTCGTGCGGGCTGGGACCACCAGGTTAGGGTGGGCGCGGCCACGCGGTGTGAAGCGTTTGTATGGTCTGTGCAGAGAGGAGAGAACAGGGATAGACAGACACATGGTTGACAGGCTACAGAAGAGGCTACGCTAATGCAAAGGAGATTAGAATGACAAGTGGGCTACACGTCTCGAATGTTCAGAAAGTTAAGCTTACGTTGCAAAAAAATAAAAATAAAATACAAGATCTTATTGACTAAAATGATATAGTACTGCTGGCTGGTGAAGTAGCCTGGCTAGCAGTGGCTACGTTGTTGAAAGTGAAGCTGGCTAGGTAACCTCGACAATTTCACTAAATTTCTCTAAACTACACAATTATCGTGGATACAAGGACAGCAAAGACAACTAGCTAACACTACGCTAATCAAGTCGTTCCGTTGTAATGTAAGTTTCTACAGTGCTGCTATTCGGTAGAAGTTGGCTAGCTAGCAGCGTTGGCTAGGTAGGAGGACGACAGCGCGGCAGGCGAAAAAATAGCTGGCTAGCTAACCGATAATTACTCAAAGCTACACAATTATCTTAGATACAAAGATAGCAGAGAAAACTATGTAGCTAGCTAACACTACACAAGTCAAGTCGTTCCGTTGTAATGTAATCGTTTCTACAGTGCTGCTAATTGGTGGCTAGCTGGCTAGCTAGCAGGGTTTACTACGTTACGTTACGTTAGGGCGAGAATACCTGGCAAGCGAACCTCAGCGAACCTTGATAACTACACAATTATCACCGATACAAAGACGGCTATGTAGCCAGCTAAGTAGCTAGCTAAGATCGAACAAATGCAAATCAAAGATAGCAAAGACAACTGTGTAGTCAGCCAACACTACACTGATCAAGTCGTTACGTTGTAATGCACTCGTTTCTACAATGCTGCTATTCGGTGGCAAGCTGGCTAGGTAGCCGTGTTGGCTACGTTGCGTTACGTTGGGGCGAAAATAGCTGGCTGGCGAACCTCAATAACTACACAATTATGTTTGATGCAAAGACGGCTATGTAGCTAGCCAAGATCAACCAAATCAAACCGTTGTACTGTAATGAAATGAAAATCAGACCGTTGTACTATAATGAAATGTAATGAAAAGTTATACGGTAGACGGTGGACGTTAGCTAGCTGCTGGGCTACGATAGGCGACGAAATACGATAAATACGCAATTATCTTTTATACACAGACGGCTAAGTAGCTAGCTAAGAAGAAATTGCTAAGGTTAGACAAATTAAACCGTTGGAATATAATGAAATGTAATACAATGTAATGAAAATTTATACTACCTGCAGAGCGAATGCAAATGCGACCGCTCGCTCCAAACCGGATAGCTCGAGTTGCAGGCAGCCACATGATTCGCTGTTCGAATGTAACCGTCCTTGAGCTAAATGAGCTAAATGAGGTCTGTAGAGCAGATGGCATGACCTATGTCATTGTGTGGGATAATGTCAGGTTCCACCATGCTCAAATGGTGCAAGCATGGTTTCAGGCCCATCCACAATTTTCCACCCTGTGCTTATCCCCATACTCTCCTTTCCTTAACCCGATTGAGGAATTTTTCTCCACATGGAGGTGGAAGGTATATGATAGGCGCCCTCACGAACAAGCCACCCTTTTCCAGGCCATGGATGACGCATGCAATGACATCACGGCAGACCAGTGTCAGGCCTGGATTTGCAATGCCCGAAGATTCTTCCCAAGATGTTTGGCTAATGAAAACATCCATTGTGATGTAGATGAGAACCTGTGGCCAAATCCACAAGACAGGGTTGATGGAAATATAGAAGTACAGTAATCAATCTTTTGTTTAGCTTTTTACAGTAAGCCAGGTGAGGAACACTGCAGTTGATGTTTTACAGTAAGCCAGGTGAGGAACACTGCAGTTGATGTTTTACAGTAAGCCAGGTGAGGAACACTGCAGTTGATGTTTTACAGTAAGCCAGGTGAGGAACACTGCAGTTGATGTTTTACAGTAAGCCAGATGAGGAACACTGCAGTTGATGTTTTACAGTAAGCCAGGTGAGGAACACTGCAGTTGACCTTTAACTTTTTTTTTTTTCTTTTGTAGCTAATTATTTTTGCTTTGATTCAAAGAAACCTATGTTGTGATTTTATTGTATTTCATCAATAAATTTCATATTTTGTTCAATGATTCTACTGTGTCTGTAGTATTCTCTTTACTAGTCCTTTTACAGTGATGTATTTACGTGTAGTAGCATAATGAAACATGTATCACATATTTTGTACTACAATATTTAATGATTGTACGAACAACTACACAGTGAAACTATCGGTATCTTGTGTGTGGGTGATCTAAATGAATGGTCCTATGGTATTTCATGAACCAATGATTCTGCAAGTGCAAGGTTTCTTTAAAGATATGAATGCACAATGCAGTGTTTTGAACATTGGACAGCCTGTGTTACAAGTGATGACCGTTCTGAGTTTTGTGTCTAGAGTTTTGAAAAATGACCACAAGGTTCTGAAATTAGTGCCAAAGTGATTGTTAAAAACTGTAACATGTCAACCAGAGACCTTATTATATCGTCACTATGAACTGCCAGGGCCATGAAAATAAGGGCCTCAATCCAACAGAGGAAATTAGATTTCTACCCGAGATGCATATTTTTATATATGATATTTATATTCACATTAGCTGGGGGAACTCATGTTTATGGGTGTGTGTGTGTGTGTGTGTGTGTGTGTGTGTGTGTGTGTGTGTGTGTGTGTGTGTGTGTGTGTGTGTGTGTGTGTGTGTGTGTGTGTGTGTGTGTGTGTGTGTGTGTGTGTGTGCGTTATAGAGATGATGAAGAGTTTAACAGGGAGCATGTGTCTTTTTGGGACTATCTCACATCTCTTCTGTGTGTCTTCCTCAGTGTTCCATGTAAATCCCAGACATATTTATTTCTCTAAAGCTGCTTTAGAGAGGGGGTGCCTGCTGTAATGACACCATCACTCCTCCTCAGCGGTCATTTGTGGCGTTTTCCAATATACAATTACCCCCCGCACACACATTCTTCACACACACAACACAGGGAGGGAAACAGGGAAATGGAGAAGAGAGGATGATGACAGACCCCCTCCCTCACTGACTTTCTCCCTTACTCTATATGTTTTCAATGAATCTCTCCCTTGTTCACTCCAAGCCTTTGTCTTTTCTTTGATGAAGAGACACTGTTCCTTTACGATGTGCTGTTACAATGCTGTACATTTAGAATGCTATACATTGAGTAAAATGTGAAGTGCAGTAGTGTGTACTTGAAAGTGTTTGGTGAAATACAGTGTGTCAGTAGGTGGTTGAGACAAGCCATGGTGTGAAGTCTAATTCAATTAACTTCTAGTTAGGATAAATCCATTTGAATTCAATGACTTTTTGACTGCACCCCTTTTGATTTTAACGAAACCTTCCATACATATTTGCCCATTGTAGAAGAGGTCAGAAAGTGACTTTTTGAACCTGAAAACCAAAACATTCAGGAGATAAAGGTGCTCAAAGTTGTCCTATTTAGCATACCTCACCATGCGAGACATCCATGTCTTCGTCACTCGAAGATCTAAACTTTTGAGATTGAGATCATTTAAAGCTAACAAAGAGTTTATTTTATTTTATTATTGTCATTTTTTTAAAACCTTAAACTTCAGTTATCAAACATCGCCTAACATCTTCACATATGTTCTAGCTTAGACCCTTAGACTAGGCTAGCCAGGTGGCTAATGTTAGGAAGGCTAGCCAGGTGGCTAATGTTAGGAAGGCTAGCCAGGTGGCTGTCATTTAAATCGCCTAACATCTTCACATATGTTCTAGCTTAGACCCTTAGACTAGGTTAGCCAGGTGGCTAATGTTAGGAAGGCTAGCCTGGTGGCTAATGTTAGGAAGGCTAGCCAGGTGGCTAATGTTAGGAAGACTAGCCAGGTGGCTAATGTTAGGAAGACTAGCCAGGTGGCTAATGTAAGGTATGCTAGGTAGGTGGCTAATGCCAGCTAGGCTAGGTGTTAATGTTAGGGTTAGGGTTGTTGTAGCTTAGACCCTGTTAAACATCATCTGAGGTGTTGTGTTGTGCCTGCCAGCACACTATTACAGCTTACTGTGAAATAGACACAAATTACTTATTCGAAAATGCTAAAGTTGTCTGTGATGAGATTCAAACACTCAACATTTGGGCTGCTAGACAGTTGCATTATACACCCACCCAACCTCCCCAATCAACCTCCCTCCTATCATTTCTGTCTTAAGTAAATTACTCTCTCTATGTGTGATTGACATTCTGTATACAACATTGTGTACTGCACACAATGTGTCATGAATTTCCAATAAGCTAGTCGTGTCTTTCACAATCATGTGTGATTCTGGCTTGAGTTGAGACACAACATACTTTGAAATCAGTGTGGGTATAATATTTTGTCTGATAAATGTACTATAATGGGAATTAAATTGAAATGTCAACTATCAAATGGTATCACAAAGATAGGTGGATGTCCACACATCAGAGAATGTTGATTTGAATGGGAATATCTGTTGTTTTGAATTATACTGTCCAGCCTCCATTGGAAACCTATTGAAATCATAGAGATATAGATAATACAACAAACACAACCATTTAAGTTGACATTTAACGGTGGGTGGACCAGCAGCCACCTTTGGGTAATAATTAGTAGTAAGCATTTCCAATTCAATTTAAACGTAACTGGTGTACCAGCTAAATTGCAGTGGTCTGAAGGTATAAGTCAATTCTATGAATTATATTTCTATGGTCAAAATGACACCAACCCTGTATTCAAGAGCATGTTGTGTCTCAACCGATGGCAGCACAACACAAAAACCTCCGATTATGTAAAGTACAGTCTAAGATACAACATATGTGAATAAGAAAACATTTGAGTTAACACGTTTTTAGATAATTGGCGTTAAAGCTTAAAATATATCAAATAGTTTTTAGTTGTTTTTTTTTAATTGTAAAATTGTTTGACAACGCTATTTGCAAGCTTTTAAATGATATCTAACTCAACAGTTTATCTTTTCCATTTATGAAGACATAGATGTCTCATGATATGGCGAGGTACGCAAAACGGATCCAATTTAAGCACATCGTATATCTCACTTTCTGACTACTTCTACAATGGGCAAAGTTTTGTTCAAATCAAAATGGGTGCGGTCAAAAAGTCAAAGAATTCAAATAGACTTACCCGTTAGCCCTCTTCCTGCCTCTAATCTAGTTGATTATTGGATGGATAATTGACAGGATATGTAGCCTTTTACCGTAACCTTTCACCCAAATGACTAGAATTACCTTTGTGGTTGGAGGTGTCTGTGAGGGTGCTCTAACACAGTAATCTCCACAATCTGTGTGCGTGTGTGTGTTTGTGTGTGCGTGCGCGTGTGTGTGTGTGTGTGTGTGTGTGTGTGTGTGCGTCAGTGCGTGTGTCTGTGTGCATGCGTGCGTGTGCATTATTGTGTGTGTTAGTCTTAAACACAGTTTAGCCTAATTGCAGCCTTTCATCAGGATAGGTTAGTGATTTTCTCTATTCACAGAGCTGTCACCCCCTCGGTAGTCACCAAACCCCCCCCAAGACTCACACTCTCTACCTGGGCTAACCCTCACAAGAACAAACGTGTGTGTGTGTGTGTGTGTGTGTGTGTGTGTGTGTGTGTGTGTGTGTGTGTGTGTGTGTGTGTGTGTGTGTGTGTGTGTTTCCCTATGTCTGTGTGTCTATGTGTATGTGTGTGTGCACCCCAACCCAGGGTTCAGAGATGTGGCTGTCAGTCTGAGTATTGCAGAGGGAGAGACAGGCTGTGTGGTGGATTTTAAACAGGGGGAGGTGTCCTGTCAGTGCAGCCTCAGCACTAACTCATGTCCGACTACTGGGCTTTGAGCACCAGGCAGCCCTGTGCTGTGTTATGTAGTCACCCAGAGGGGGATTCAAACACACACACACACACACACACACACACACACACACACACACACACACACACACACACACACACACACACACACACACACACACACACACACAAACACACGTGCACGGAGGCGGGAATACACACACACACACACACACACACACACTAAAATGCATAACTTCACTCAAAATATGCATACACATGCATAGAGAGACACTCACAGATCATCTCTCTCCATAAACATATCTATGTATCTGGTTATACCGCAGATGACTAAGTGCACTGCGTATTCAGGCGAGATGTTATTTTCAAGAACTATCACCTCAGTAGATTTAAGGGAAGTCGAGGAGCTCATAGAGGAGTCTCAATCCAATGGACATTACTGCAACATGAGATCTCTCACTACATGCATGTTAGCAGAGCTATGCAACATGAGATCTCTCACTACACGCATGTCAGCAGAGCTATGCAACATGAGATCTCTCACTACATGTATGTTAGCAGAGCTATGCAACATGAGATCTCTCACTACACGCATGTCAGCAGAGCTATGCAACATGAGATCTCTCACTACACGCATGTTAGCAGAGCTATGCAACATGAGATCTCTCACTACACACATGTTAGCAGAGCTATGCAACATGAGATCTCTCACTACACGCATGTCAGCAGAGCTATGCAACATGAGATCTCTCACTACAAGGACAGAGGGGTTTGTCATCTTCCAGTTACCTTTACTTTGACGCCACACTAAACTGAAATAAGCTGAATAGGATTAAGACAGAGACCTAAGAAAACATAGGGAATGACAGAGAGAGAATGAAAAGAGACAAAGCTAGAGACAGAGGCTGTGTCCCAAATGGCACTACTTTCTTATTTGATGCACTATTTTTGTCCAGAGCCCTATTGGCTCTTGTCAAAAAAGTGCACTACGTAGGGAATAGGGTGCCATTTGGAAGCAGGCAGAATGAGTGAGAGGGAATAGGGAGAGAGGGAGCAGAAGAGAGATGAGCAGCTGATTGGTGGTGAGGAAACAGCTGAGGATGGCGTAGTAGTGTTGGCATTTGGGAGATTGAGAGAGAGAGTGAGAGTGAGAGTGAGAGTGAGAGTGGGGGGAGAGTGAGAGATCACAGAGTAGATGGATAGGCTCTCCTCTGCTCTCTGAGGTTAATCTGACACAGGTCTGATTACACACCAGTATGTGAAAGTGCATGTGGAGATAGACTGCAAAGAGGCCGTCATTACACCCCATTATAATACATCATAACACTCCATTTCTGATCATGATAATGAGAATACACTTCATATTATCAGAATGAATCCCAGTTCAGCTCAGCAACATCTCTCTACCGCCATTTACAATGAGAGTGCCACTGAATAGACCCAGTACTGAGCCGCCTAAGAGAATGCCCGAGGCAAAAGAGATAATGCAAATATATGGGTATTAAAGGAAGAAGGAAGAAACCTTGGAACTAGCCCCTTGAGACAGCTAGACCCTTTTTCCTACAGAAGATATAGTCCATTGACTTAGTGACTCAATGGAATATACTGTCATTTGTGGATTGTTCTCATGTTTCATGAGTCAATGAGAAACAATGTAGCTCTTGTGTATAATCAAGGACGACTTATGCTCAGCTCTGTGACGCATAAACATTACCTACCTGCACGCTGCCAACCTCTGATTTGTAATGGATAATTCATATTGCCTGCTGTACCTTGTCTGGCTCCAACGTGTGTGTTGTCTACACACTCCTTTACAGAGACAGAGAGAGAGACAGAGAGAGAAGGGGGGAGGGGGGAGAGAGACAGAGAGAAAGAGAGAGACAGATGGAAAGAGAGACAGGGATGGAGAACCTTCTCCTGTTCATTACCATCATGTTGATTACTGTTATTACCACTGTACCGTACAGAGGAAGGCAGACTGCAGACTGCAGCTCAGAAAAGAAAGGGAGGGGGGGTGAAACAGAGAGCCAACCAGAGACACCGACTAGTGTGAGACGCTACAAAGAAAGCGAGAACGAGAAAGAGAGATAGACAGAGGAATGAAAAAGAAGGGAAGAGAGAAGGATGAAGAAGAGGGCAGACGAGAGAGATAGACGGTGAACAAAGAAAGAGAGGGGCTGGAGACAGAGAGAGAGTGAGAGGGGACAGAGAGAGAGACTTTTAGCATGTTGTCTTTCTTTAATGATACATCCTCATTTAATTTCATTAAACCCTCAGCGGTAGTTTATAGAGCTCCCTCGTACACCTTCGGACCAGTCTCTAGTGCCTGCATGTCCTTCCCATCCCTGACCATCACAGAGACGTCATATGCATACGCCGACATTGCTATGCCTGTCAACACAGCCATACTTGACTTTGTTGTCCTTGAGCCATTTTGCCACAACTTTGGAAGTATGCTTGGGGTCATTGTCCATTTGGAAGACCCATTTGCAACCAAGCTTTATTTTCCTGACTGATGTCTGGAGATGTTGCTTCAATATATCCACATCATTTTCCATCCTCATGATACTATCTGTTTTGTGAAGTGCACCAGTCCCTCCTGCAGCAAAACACCCCCACAATATGATGCTGCCACCTCCATGCTTCGCAGGATGGTACTTTTTGGCTTGAAAGCCTCCCTCTTTTTCCTCCAAACATAACGATGGTCATTATGACCAAACAGTTCTATTTTTGTTTCATCAGACCAGAGGACGTTTCTCCAAAAGTACGATCTTTGTCCCCATGTGCAGTTGCAAACCATAGTCTGACTTTTTTATGGCGGGTTTGGAGCAGTGGCTTCTTCCTTGCTGAGCGGCCTGTCAGGTTATGTCGATATAAGACTCGTTTTTACTGTGGATATAGATACTTTTGTACCTGTTTCCTCCAGCATCTTCACAGCGTCCTTTGCTGTTCTGGGATTGATTTGCACATTTCGCACCAAAGAACGTTAATCTCTAGGAGACAGAACGTGTCTCCTTCCTGAGAGGTATGATGGCTGCGTGGTCCCATGGTGTTTATATTTGTGTACTATTGTTTGTACAGAAGAACGTGGCACCTTCAGGCATTTGGAAATTGCTCCCAAGGATGAACCAGACTTGTGGAGGTCTACAATTTCTTGGCTGTTTTCTTGGCTCTTTTCTTTGGATTTTCCCATGATGTCAAGCAAAGACTCACTGAGTTTGAAGGTAGGCCTTGAAATACATCCACAGGTACACCTGTAATTGACTCAAATTATGTAAATTAGCCTATCAGAAGCTTCTAAAGCCATGACATGATTTCTGCAATTTTTTTAAAGCTATTTAAAGGCACAGTCAACTTAGTGTATGTTAACATCTGACTCACTGGAATTGTGATACAGTGAATTATAAGTGAAATAATCTGTCTGTAAAGAATTGTTGGAAAAATTGTTTTTGTCATGCACAAAGTAGATGTCCTAACCGACTTGCCAAAACTATAGTTTGTTAACAAGAAATTTGTGGAGTGGTTGAAAAATGAGTTTTAATGAATCCAGCCTAAGTGTATGTAAACTTCCAACTTCAACTGTATTTGTATTTGGAACAAAACACTCACTAAACCCTAAACCTCAACTAAATCTTGTAATAAATGAAGTGGAAATTGAGCAAGTTGAGATGACTAAACTGCCTAGATTGTAAACTGTCATGGTCAAAAAATATTGATGCAGTAGTAGCTAAGATGGGGAGAAGTCTGTCTATAATAAAGCGATGCTCTGCCTTCTTAACAACACTATGAACAAGACAGGTCCTACAGGCCCTAGTTTTGTCGCACCTTGACTACTGTTCAGTAGTGTGGTCAGGTGCCACAAAAAAGGATGGCTGGCCCTTGGATGTACACCGAGAGCTAATACTAATAACATGCATGTCAATCTCTCCTGGCTGAAAGTGGAGAAGAGATTGACTTCATCACTACTTTTATTTATGAGAGGTTTTGACATGTTGAATGCACCGAGCTGTCTGTCTAAACTACTGGCTCACAGCTCGGACACCCATGCATACCACACAAGATATGCCACAAGAGGTCTCTTCACAGTCCCCAAGTCCAGAACAGACTTTGGCAGCAACTAATGGGGATCCATAATAAATACAAATACAAATAAAACATCAAACATTGAAACAATAATCCCAACACAAGAATGTTGGAATTGGTTGGGAGGGACTTAAAGAACAATTATGTCAGATCAGTTGTTGTTTTGTGATATCATTAATGACGGTATAACCAAATAATGGTAACTCTACAAATGTATACATCCCAGTTATCAGATTTACATCTAAATGTTGTGGATCTTACATGATTAAATATGAAACTATTTGTAAAATGAAATGTGATTTTTGCTTTCTAAATGAGAATTGTCATGCATGTAAAGTTTTATCTAGTTAGTAACCACGCCCACGTGAGCACAGACATTAGGACAAAAGGTGGGAATGCCCTTTTTCCCCAAGTGTTTATAAAAAGACTCCTAACGAAATGTACATTAGACCAGACAGCGTGGAGCGGTGGCTACATGGCTGAGAAATTGTTTAAAACTAAAGACCAGTATACGTGCAAAGCAGGCTGAATACGTTCAAAAAGGGTTTAAAGGCTACAATACCAGAAAATGGAAAGACCCTCTGAAACTATGCAAGAACATTCAGTCTGCAGCTGTTTATGCACTGCTAGCCTAGGAAATTCAACAAAAGACAAGGGACAAAGAACAATTTCCTCTCACCACTATAAGTATCTCTAGGGCAGGGGTGGGCAATTCCAGTCCTCGAGGGCCTGATTGGTGTCACAGTTTTGCCCCAGCCCCAGCTAACACACCTGACTCCAATAATCACCTAATGGTGATCTTCAGTTTAGAATGCAAGTTGATTAATTAGCTGAGTTTGCTAGGAATGGAGAAAAAGTGTGAAACCAAACAGGCCCTCGAGGACTGAAGTTGCCCACCCCTGCTCTAGGGTATCTATTCTAAACAAACAGAGTGAAGGACAAGGCCCGATGAACACCGCTGGGTACACCTCTGGAAGATTCTTTCTCACAGACACTCTGAGACCAAGAAGCTATAATTACTAAGTACATTGTGACCTCTGGTGGACAACCAGAGACTTACACAACCAGAGATTTTCTGATGAACTACTCGCCACCGACTGATCGAGTGATTTCACCAGAGAGAGATGACAAAGACATACAAGCATAAATATGTACTTTGCATTTCTAAATCCGAATGAGCAGTTGTTAGGGTGCTAAATATCCACATTTACGATGAGCATATTATTCAACAGAATGTACGATAGTTGAATTCCGTTGTCTCTCCTCCTCCCACTCTTTCTTCCCCCCTTTCATTTCAGTGTAACAAGCTGTCATATCGGGTTAGTCCACTAGGGACTTTTCATTGCATTATGTAGTAATCAATGTTTAATCTATCCTATGTGTGTTTATGTAATTCTGTGATTATTTAGTTAGTTTGTAAATAAACAATAAAGCCAATTTGTGTAAGCTAATTCATCATGGAGACAAGGTTTTGTGCAGATTTATAGGATATTATGACGTTCAGAATGAGACTGATGAGGTAAATAACAATTAATGGATTTACTGTGACTGATGTTAAAGATATTTAGTCGGGAGATAGTAACTCGTTAAATACATTTTCCCGTGGTGCCCCAAGATTACTAATGTTACTAATTACTAAGTGTTACATTATTTATTTAATCATCGTAATAATTAAACATAGTTAACTGATTTGATAAAATAACAGTCAAACACATTACTGATAGTAACGTCAAGACATATAATTTTTATTTTAGAAAACTGAAAATTGGTTCTACAGACCCGAACACCACACAAGGGTTAAACATAGTCTTGAACGATGCATGCCAAGATATGCCAGAGATAAGGGACTGTTGATATTTGCAACCTAACAACTTAAACGCCAGTTCACCAATATGAACGAAATCGCAAACCGTATTTTTTTCAAGCCCTCAGGAACTGATGTCCACTAAATGTGATAATCTGTTTGCATCTGCCAATTTATTGACTGTCCAGTATCCAGACCACCTGTCCCAGGGCTACCTATACACTTAATATTTTTCTGTAACCTGTTGAGTTCAGCAATTAAGGAGAATGAGAGGCTCAATTTAAAGATTTTGCAGAAATGCTGTATTTGAAGCACAACTCCCTTCTGCCCAGTTTCCCTGATGTTTCTATAGCAATCAAGCTGTTTTTACCATCCCTGTAACTGGAGATTGTTTTCCAAATTAAAACTCATACAGAACTACCTAAGATGCATAAGTCTCTCGGTCTGATATGCGCATCTAAATACCTGTGTAAGCTCCACTTATTGCACAGGTGCCGTCATAGCCTTGACTACAGCATTTGTTCACCGATTGCCCCTTATACGTTCAATCAGTAAAACATTTTCTTTTCAAGGCCTGAGGTGCTTTTTCAGTCACATTCCTGAAGCCTCAAAAAACCCACTTAGCTTCATTGTATATATGGACATTTTAAAAGGTTTATGAATTACTTTTGATAGGGTTACTGTCAAAATTATTTATTAAATAAAATAAAATAGACATCAATGCCCTGCGGGGGTTGCAAAGGTGTCTGGTACACCAGTGACTCCGATGCACTTAGGATATCTTTGGTTTGTCTCTATGACATTCAGAGGTTGCGCTATAAATCCTCTTACGGCTCGGATCTCGTTAACAGGATCGATTTGACAACGTCCGGTGAAATTTCAGAGCGCGAAATTCAAATTACAGAAATCGTAATAGTAAACATTCATGAAAATGCAAGTGTCATACATCATTTAAAAGCTGAACTTCTTATTTATCCAGCCACTTTGTCAGATTTCAAAAAGGCATTACGGCAAAAGCACAGCATGCGATTATCTGAGGACAGCGCCCCGCACACAAAAGCATTACATACATTTCCAACCAGACAGAGGCGTCACGAAAGTCAGAAATAGCGATAAAATAAATCACTTACCTTTGAAGATCTTCATCTGGTTGCAATCACAAGGGTCCCAGCTACATAAGAAATGGTCCTTTTGTTCGATAAAGTCCTTCTTTATATCCCAAAAAGTATGTTTCATTGGCACGCCTGGCTCAGTAATCCACTGGTTTCCCTCGTTCAAAATGCATACAAATGAATCCCGAATACCAATAAACTTCTCCAAACATGTCAAACATTTCTAATCAAACCTCAGGTACCCTAATATGTAAATAATTTATAAAAATTTAAGACAGAGAATAGTATTGTCATTATAGAAGATAAATAACAAAGTACACGCACTCACCGGAACACCCTACAAACACTTCAGCCAAAATGGAAACCACTTACAAAAACTACCAATTCTAGCTAATTTTTCAAAAAACAAGCCTGAAAATTTTTATAAAGACTGTTGACATCTAGTGGAAGCCCTAGAAACTGCAATCGGGGAGGTATTCATTTTATATTCCCATTGACAGCCATAGTAATCAGGGTGAGCTGAAAAAAAATCTGGATGGATTGTCCTCGGGTTTTCGCCTGCCATATCAGTTCTGTTATACTCACAGACATTATTTTAACAGTTTTGGATAGTGTTTTCTATCCAATACTACCAATTATATGCATATCCTAGCTTCTGGGCCTGAGTAACAGGCAGTTTACTTTGGTCACTTCATTCATCCATAGCTGAGGAGACCAAAAATGTACTTTGCTTGGGGAGTAATGTGTGATTCTGTCACTATCAATTGAGGTTCGACATTTCAACAGGCTAATAAATAACATACTAACTCTAGATCAGTCAGGATCAAGCCCGGTAGCCTAAGAAAGAACAAAAATGTACTATTTAGGCTACATTATTATTATTTCAAGGCTATAGCCTGCCATTTAATAAATAAATTGTGAACCATGTGACATGCTACAGACTGGCAGGAGCGATTAGCACTTCAACAGCATGCCTAGAAATGTTGCATTTAGGCTGTATAAAATTAAATTAAATTAAACGTTCTTACTTAGAATTAAATAATAATGAAACAAAAAAGTTTGGCCAGTCTTTGGCTTGAGGATCATAAGGTGAGGTATGCATGCCTAGTTTGTTAATTTAGCCGAGCAATGCTATTATATTCCCATGCCCTAATCACAGTCAATTCAAATCTATTTTGTAACAACAATATCATGGAATTAAAATGAATAAAATAAAGTGAAAAAAGGTACAAGTGCATATAGACCTCAGATTTTCTTCAGGTGTCCCTCATTATAAATAACGTACGGTCCCTGACCTACCAGTCCTTGAGACCGGTGGCCATTTCGACGTCACTTTTCAAGCTTTCAAAATTAATTCCAATTTTATTCAGTTTCTGGATTGGTCATTGGTAGTCTTTTTCTTGCTTCTTTTTCTTGCTTCTTTTTCCCTTTTGGGGATTCAGATCAAAGAACCGAGAACGATGCTTGTTTATGTTGTCCCCACTACCCGGACACTGAAGGTATCTGCAAATAAGTTAGTTAGCTAGCCAGCTAGCTTGTTTGCTTCATCTGCTCTGTTTCTGGTGGCTGTAACTTTAGCTTGTAAGTGACTTTCACTTCCTTTCCAGCCCAGGGGCAGCAGGGTCGTTAGAGTAAGTGGGATTAGTGCAAAGAGAAACACCTTGCCCAGAAGGCCAGCCCAAGGCGACTCAGGGCTCAACCCCCTTGCTTTTTTTTCAAAGTGAAAACACTCCACAAGAATTGGGCCGGTATAGGGGCGGACTCATGCTTTAAATAAAAACTGAAAGAACAAGCACTGCCATGTGCTTAAGGGCACTCCTCTCCTTTCTCCTCCTCTTCTCTCATCACTCCCACCCCTCGCTTTGTTACGGTACACTTCAGTCCACTCCACTCCCACTTCCAGTAAAAAAGCGTAAGATTATATAAAAAGAGTAAGGTTATGGCTCCTTCTCCCTCTCTCTCTCTTTACTTCTCTCTCGGGCCCTGAGGGATCAATGCAATTCACTTACCTTTGAACCGCTCTTTTGTAACATCAAAAACAACACCAAACGTAAAAGCTCTTGCTTTTAGAGAAGTGTTAGACAAGTGGGATCGATGTTTACAGTAGAGAAACATGTGATTAGACCTGGGTATTTTACTTAAGCCTCTGATTTCACTCGACTATATCTGCAGGCCCAAGTGGGGATATGGCTGTATTAAATATCATAGCAGGCTTTCTCATCCACATAACTAAAACCAGCAACCCCAAGGGTAGATTAGAAGTGGATAAAACTAAACAAATATGGGAAATTCTATTTGTTTTCTTTTTCCTTTTGGCTTTTCCGGATTCAATTGTGCGTGCTACTAGGGCGTTTGGTGCTTGAAAGAATATGTTTGAAGAAGGCAAAGCCTCTGTCAACATGACATCAAAGCAACAAAAAAATCCCATGACTGAAATTTAAGTCGAGCTACGATCGATTGTCTGGGGGCAAGTTAACCTGCCCTTTCATGTAAGAAAGTCATGACCATCATGCTTTTAGGGAAAGAGGATAATTTTATACATGTATTAAACTGAGAGGTTGACCAATTCACGTCCCCTTCGTCATGGGGTCCGGAATCATTTTTACGCAGAAGGACTGAGAAGCTCAGTTCTGATGACTTTTTCAAAATCCATTCCCCTCCAAAATGTAAGAAAATACAATGATGCTAACACCATCTAAAATATAATTTCCACTTCACAGAAATGGGCCCAATAACATATTGGTAAAAATAATGTTTAAATGATTTGAACATTTTCTACCGTGCATGCATATAGCCTATGCAGATCTCCTATTGGTAATACACATTATCATCTGTAGTCCAACTGATGAAGAATAGTGGCTATAAAACGTACATGGGCTGAAGCATGGCGTTTGTCCATCTGCATTTACCACATTTGACACAACATCCTGATTGTTATTATTATTAATATGAATTACATATATGAAAATATACATCATTTGTTTCTATTGTAAAGTATGTCTTTGCCCTTTTAAGACGACATTGCCCCTTTAAGAGCTCTTTTGAGCAGCTGTGCCTAAACCATGGTTGAACCCCGGTTGTAAAACTGCATTTGTAGAAAGATGACATGCGCAATTGAAGGAGTAGAGAAATAAATGTGGCAGCAACGTAAAACTGGGATCCCCCTCTTTTTTTTGTTATTAACAAAGGCCAAAACTACTTTCCAAATACATTTGCATGAACTGCTTTCAAAAGTGTTTCCCCCAGATTGTGTTAACAATTGTTGTGCATTGACTGCTTGTCAGAATACATGTTTCCCTCCTACGGCTCTCGCAACTTGAATGCGCCTCAAGATGAATATTTATCTTGCATAGAACACACAACAACAAGCTGACAATTTAAATAGGTAAACTATTCCACCATGGGATTGTCTGATTTTGTTTTAACAACAACATTACATGGGGGGGGGGGGGGGAAAGAGCTACTGGAAATGTACATCCCGAGTGATAAAGTATAGGCTTTGAATTACTTTGTCAGCAGCTACAGTAGGCTACCGCTGTCTGAGTTGAGCTCTGCTGTAGTGCGCATTGCTTTCATCTGAACATCGGAGTGTCATCAACAATCGTGCATGTCAGTTCAGTGCACAGAGCATAACAGAGAAAATTAAATATTTGATAATGCATTTATTTGGGAATGTATTTCGTAGAACAGACATGCTTCTGTCTGTATTAGGCTATGTCATTGCCAAACTATCCGCCGGAGATTTTTTTTGCACATCTCAACAAACAAAAAAATCCAGTATCCACATTACGTAGTGATGGAGAACTTTAACCCTTGCTTCCATCTTCCACATGAAGTTTTTCTCTTCCAGTGGATTGTTAACAAATGTTTTGAGATCCCGCGTCTGTGCTTATTCTACAAAACGGGAATGAGAAGACATTATGATGGAAAGCTATTTTCCCGGACTGTAACGCCTTGCAGATAAGGAATATATTCACCAATATACTGGAAAGCCATTCCTCTCGTTTTCCAGCACACAGATCCTTATCTAGGAGGAATGGTTCTGCAAATGCTTTATTAATGCTGTGTCTACCTCTGGAAGATGAGCTTGGCCAGCTCGGCCTGCAGCGGTCGATAACAGGGTGGTAACGCGATTCGGCCGCCTCCGTCTGTCCCCGTGCCGCCCCCCTGTACCCCTCCTGTGCGTTATTTGAGAGCACATCCATTTTTATAAGACATAATACCCCAGCAGCTGGGAGCTGGCAGCAGGAGGGCCCCTGGGGGACGAGGAGCCGACACAACAGTGTTCTACTGGCCATCCATAATGAAACTGTAGACCAATCATCTGAGTTCACAGTAGGCTTATCATCAAATTGTCTGTGTTCACTAGAAGACAACTGTGGGCGGTGTGGTTAACTTGATTTAGGAGTGATACCAGGCAAATTACACTGGTAGTAGTTTTGGATGAATTCAGACTTGGACGCCAAAACCGGTACTTACCTGTGCCTAAGGGTAGTAAGACATGAGTTAATGTGGTGTCTAACGACATACTACAAAATCTGATGCTGTAGACTCAAAGTCTTTGAGTTCAACACATCAATCACAAGGACTACATACACACACACACACACACACACACACACACACACACACACACACACACACACACACACACACACACACACACACACACACACACACACACACACACACACACACACACACACACACACACACACACACACACAGTCCCTCTATATCTTTCACTCTCACCCTCTCTCATACACACAAACACAGTCTCGCACACACGTACACTCACTCACGCAAATGCAAGTCAATTACCCTAGTGTCTCTCTCTCTTAGAGTGGGGCAGTGTGGGTGTACTTCTCTCCTCTTCCTCCTAATCATGGCATGCCCCCACACGCTGAATCAACATGGGACCCTCCAACTACAAATATGGAAATATCTCCCTCTACTCACACTCCTGAAAAAAGTTAGAACCTTAAGATTGACTATGCCACCAAATCACATTTTGTCTACTCTCTTTCTTTCCTTTCAGATTTTTTCTCTCTCCTTTTTTATTCCAAACTTCAAAAAAGTGAGAAGTCTTTCATTTGAAAGATCGTTGTCTATCAATTAAAATACGATATCATTCTCTGTAATCTAGGGGGGTAAAAAAAATGTATCCAATATTCTTGGAAAATCTCAAATTGCCTTTCCTTTATTTTGATATTGTCAGTTGGGTGAGCGTGAAAAGAGAACTAATCATAGACGTCAGTATTCTGAATGATCGTTGAGGAGCCGAGGGACACCCATCTGATGGAAACACCGTTTGGATGGATAAAACAAAAATATGATGAAAAGGAGGGAGAGAAAGACCAGTAGGAGAGAGAGAGAGAGAGATAAAGTGACAAAAAGAGAATGAGAGAGAGAGGAGAGAGCAGGAGGGAGAGAGAAAGAGAAAAAGAGAAAAAAATGGATTTTGAAATTGCCTTGCGCCATCTCTGCTTATTATATTTCACATCTTATTATGCGCCAGGGTTTTTGGAGATGGCTGTTTGTCAACGAATGTGCCCGGAATAGTAATGATGCCTTTCCTCAGTCAGTCATTCATGTTCATTTGCAGGGCTTAGAAGAAAGAGACAGTGTATTGTTACAACAGTCGTACATCCATGCATACTGTAGAAGCAGACACAGACACAAGGTCTCATGGCTCAGTATGAGCTTAAATAATATTTATTCATGTTTCCCATGATCATTCCTTTCCTTTCCCTAAACATGCTGCTCTATATCTTATCATCATGTCCGTATGTGTGTGTGTGATAAACAGAAATAAACATCAGATCCATCTCTCTACAGATGGTGGCTTCTGCCTGTCTGAACAACAGGTCTACTGAATAACCTGGGGGTGAGTGATGGACAGGCGCACCTGAGTGACAACTGTACAAAAGAAGAGTGAAGCGTCAAGGTGAAGACAGGTGGGGTGTTTCCATGGTAACGGGATCAGTTGAGAGAATGAACTTGAGTTATGTAATGTGGGAGAGAGTCTAGCAGCTGTCATTCATTGACTGATGAAAGTAGAACACTATGAGGGTGTTTGTACTTCCCTCTGCAAAGCATTCTGGTTTAGGATTGAATTTACTGACCATATGAACTTATTGCCAGTGGTGTGTATTCATTGATGCCAAGGCAAGCCAGGCTTCCCCAAAACTGTTACCGATAAAAAAATATAGAAAATAAATAATAACTCTCTGTGTTTCATAATTTTCCTTCATTTGCAAGATGCTGGATGTATCTCACTGGTGAAAGCATACAATCGAGCGAAACAGCGCCCCTCTTTCTCTGTATGTGTAGGCCATCTATCTGATACTGTCTGGTCCAAAAGAGAATGACATTATTGCCGCTCGTAGCATTGAATGTGAGGAAAGCCAGCAAGCATTTGGCCTCCCTTGATAAAAAAATGATAAAATAATAGCCAATCAACGTTGAGCAAAACTGAGCGAGCTCAACTGTGATTGGTCCTGGCGCACCCAAAAAAATTGTCACGGGAAGCAAGCTTTGATTTAGCTTTTCTCTGAACACAATGCATCGAGAGCATACATCATTGACAGAAACAACTTGAATTGTTGCATCTCATCTCTTCGCGTTCTTAGGAAACTATGCAGTATTTTGTTTCTTTTATATATTATTTCTTACACTGTTACCCCAGGAAATCTTAAGTCTTATTACATGCAGCCCGGGAGGAACTATTAGATTTAAGACCAAAGTCAACTTACCAACATTATGACCAGGAATACGACTTTCGCGAAGCGGATCCTCTGTTTGGTCCACCACCCAGGACAATGGATCTGATCCCAGCAGGCAACCTAAAAGCAACGGCGCTGCAGAAGGGGTAGACGGAGAGGTCTTCTGGTCAGGCTCCGTAGATGGGCACATCGCTCACTGCTCCCGAGCTACTACTCGCCAATGTCCAGTCTCTTGACAAGAAGGTACACAAAATCCGAGAAAGGGTTGCCTTCCAGAGAGACATCAGAGATTGTAACATTCTCTGTTTCACGGAAACAATGCTCACTCGGGATACGTTATCAGAGTCGGTACAGCCACCTGGTTTCTTCACGCATCACGCCGACAGAAACAAACATCTCTCAGGTAAGAAGAAGGGTGGGGGTGTACGCCTTATGATTAACGAGTCGTGGTGTGATCATAACAACATACAGGAACTCAAGTCCTTTTGTTCACCTGACCTAGAATTCCTTACAATCAAATGCCGACCGCATTATCTACCAAGATAATTCTCTTCGATTATAATCACAGTTGTGTATATCCCCCCCAAGCAGACACCTCGACGGCCCTGAAAGAACTTCATTGAACTCTATGTAAACTGGAAACCACATATCCTGAGGCTGCATTTATTGTAGCTGGGGATTTTATTAACAAGGCAAATCTGAAACAAGGCTCCCTAAATTTTATCAGCATATTGAATGCGCGACCTGGGCTGGCAAAATTCTGGATCATTGTTACTCTAACTTCCGCAACGCATACAAAGCCCTCCTTCACCCTGCTTTCGGCAAATCTGACCACGACTCCATTTTGTTGCTCCCAGCCTATAGACAGAAACTAAAACAGGAAACGCCTGTGCTCAGGTCTGTTCAACGCTGGTCCGACCAATCGGATTTCATGCTTCAAGATTGCTTCGATCACGTGGACTGGGATATGTTCCGGATAGCATCGAACAACAACATTGATGTATACACTGATTCGGTGAGCGAGTTTATTAGCAAGTGCATCGGTGATGTACCCACGGCAACTATTGAAATCTTCCCCAACCAGAAACCGTGGATTGATGGCAGCATTCGCGCAAAACTGAAAGCGCGAACCCCTGCTTTAAATCAGGGCAAGGTGACCGGAAACATGACTGAATACAAACAGTGTAGCTATTCCCTCTGCAAGGCAATCAAACAAGCTAGTATAGAGACAAAGTAGAGTCGCAATTCAACGGCTAAGACACGAGCGGTATGTGGCAGTGTCTACAGTCAATCACGGACTACAAAAAGAAAACCAGCCCAGTCGCGGACCCCGATGTCTTGCTCCCAGACAAACTAAACAACTTCTTTGCTCATTTTGAGGACAATACAGTGCCAACGACACGGTCCGCTACCAAAACCTGCATGCTCTCCTTCACTGCAGCCAATGTGAGTAAAACATTTAAACGTGTTAACTTCTTCTGGCTGCAAGCCCGACGTCGGTACACTTATGACAACAGCCAGCTCAAGTGCAGGGCGCGAAATTCAATATATATATTTTTTTTTAATATTTAACTTTCACACATTAACAAGTCCAATACAGCATATGAAAGGTACACATCTTGTGAATCCAGCCAACATGTCCGATTTTTAAAATGTTTTACAGGGAAGACACAATATGTAAATCTATTAGCTAACCACGTTAGCAAAAGACACCACTTTTTTTACTCCAACAGTTTTTTACTCCATCAGTAGCTATCACAAATTCGACCAAGTAAAGATATAAATAGCCACTAACCAAGAAACAACTTCATCAGATGACAGTCTGATAACATATTTATTGTATAGAATATGTTTTGTTAGAAAAATGTGCATATATCAGGTAAAAATCATAGTTTACATTGCAGCTACAGTCAGAAATTGCACCGAAAGCAGCCATAAAACTTACAGACACCAACGTTAAATACCTAATTACTCATCATAAAACGTTTCTGAAAGATACATAGTGTACAGCAAATGAAAGACAGGCATCTTGTGATTCCAGCCAATATTTCCGATTTATTAAGTGTTTTACAGCGGGAAAAAATGTAAAAAATGTAACGTTAAAAAAAAATGTAGCGTTATATTAGCTTAGCACAATAGCCAGAAACACTTGGGCGCCGGCGACTACAACAGATATATGAAATAACATCATAAAATGGGTCTTACTTTTGCTGATCTTTCATCAGAATGTTGGACAAGGTGTCCTTTGTCCAGAACAGTCGTTGTTTGGATTCAGAACGGACACTTTCCCTCTTCATTTAGCAAGCGCGCTAGCCGGGTGGCACGACACTCTCCATGTCAACAAACGGAAGAGAACGGAACACGGCATAACTCCCGAAAAAATGTCAATAATCTGATGAAACTATATTGAAAAAACATACTTTACGATGATATGGTGACATGTATCAAATAAAATCAAAGCCGGAGATTGTAGTCGCCTATAACGGCAGCTAAACAAAAGGCAATCCCACTGTCCAGCTCGCGCTCTTCAGAGTACCGAAAATGGTGGACACGTCATTCCAAGATGATGTGTTCCATCTCAGACCAAGATAATCACCTCATTTCTTCTCTCACAGCCTCTTGACACCCAGAGGAGGGTGTATGACGTGCATGTATACTAATAGGTCTTGTGCCCATTTATAGGCAGAAGAACAGAGCATCGATTTCAGACTTTCCACTTCCTGGTCAGGAAATGTGCTGCAGAATGAGTTCTGTTTCACTCAGAGAAATAATTCAAACGGTTTTAGAAACTACAGAGTGTTTTCTATCCAATAGTAATAATAATATGCATATTGTACGAGCAAGAATTGAGTACGAGGCCGTTTGAAACAATAAAACATAAAACATAAAAGTGTGTACTGCAAGACAGAGTGATAGACCATGTCGTCAACATGAAAGAGAGGGCGATCATGGCATTGGTTAACATGTTTTTTCCTACTTGCACGCACGCGCGCACACATACACACACACACGCAGAAATCAGAACAATGGACAGCCACATCATTTAGCTTACGTTGATTGTACTAAACATATTTTGGTATCTTCTAGTTGTCACTGTGTTACACTAAGCAGAGGTGATTTAATGATGTTTAAATGTTGAAGTTGAAATAGTGCTGGAAAAGTGGAGGCAGTTCCTGTTTTCTTTATGACTTGTGGTAACTCTCCATGGTTCTTAGTCAATAGTTGTTTAGTGATTTGAAAATGTCGGAAACATTAACTTGCTTGACCATGCTGTAGTCCATTTACCTGTTCGTTAAATGCAATATGCTTTGTGGACTTCACCGGACAGAGGTTTCTCTCTGGTTTTGTGATGAAACAAAGTTTAATTTATTTTGCCACAGTATCTTCTTATTGTCACGGATTCGGCATATACAGTGCCTTCAGAAAATATTCAGACCCATTGACTTTTTCCACATTTTGTTACGTTACAGCCTTATTCTCAAATTGACTAAATATTGTTTCAAATCTCAGCAATATACACACAATACCCCATAATCACAAAGCGAAAACAGGTTTTTAGAAATTTTTGCAAATGTGTGTAAATATTTACATAAGTATTCAGACCCTTTGCTATGAGACTCTAACTTGAGCTCAGGTGCATCCTGTTTCCATTGATCCTTCTTGAGATGTTACTACAACTTGATTGGAGTACACTTGTAGTAAATTCAATTGATTGGACATGGTTTGGAAAGGCACACATCTGTCTATATAAGGTCCCACAGTTTACAGTGCATGTCAGAGCAAAAACCAAGACATGAGGTCAAAGGAATTTTCCGTAGAGCTCCGAGACAGGATTGTGTTGAGGCACAGATCTGGGGGAGCGTACCAAAAAATGCAGCATTGAAGGTCCCCAAGAACACAGTTACCTCCATCATTCTTCAATGGAAGAAGTTTGTAACCACCAAGACTCTTCCTAGAGGTGGCCGTCCAGCCAAACTGTGCAATCGGGGGAGAAGGGCCTTGGTCAGGGAGGTGACCAAGAACCCGATGGTCACTCTGGCAGAGCTCTAGAGTTCTTCTGTGGAGATAGGTGAACCTTCCAGAAGGACAACTATCTCTGCAGCACACCACCAATCAGGCCTTTATGGTAGAGAGGCCAGACGGAAGCCACTCCTCACTAAAAGGCACATGACAGGCCACTTGGAGTTGGCCAAAGGCACCTAAAGACTCTCAGATCAAGAGAAACAAGATTATCTGGTCTGATGAAACCAACTGAACTCTTTGGCCTGAATACCAAGCGTCACATCTGGAGGAAAGCTGGCAGCATCCCTACGGTGAAGCTGTTTTTCAGTGTTTTTCAGTGGCAGGGACTGGGAGACTAGTCAGGTTTGAGGGAAAGATGAACGGAGCACAGTACAGAGAGATCCTTGAAAAAAAAACTGCTCCAGAGCGCTCCGAACCTCAGACTGGGGAGATGGTTCACTTTCCAACAGGTCGATGACCCTAAGCACACAGCCAAGAAAACGCAGGAGTGGTCCAGGACAAGTCTCTGAATTTTTGAGTGGCCCAGCCAGAGCCCGGACTTGAACCTGATCTAACATCTCTGGAGAGACCTGAAAATAGCTGTGCAGCAACGCTCCCCATTCAACCTGGCAGATTTTGAGAGGATCTGCAGAGAGGAATAAGAGAAATTTCCCAAAAGCAGGTGTGCCAAGCTTGTAGCGTTATACCCAAGAAGACTCGAGGCTGCAATATCTGCCAAAGGTGCTTCAATAAAGTACTGCGTAAAGGGTCTGAATACATATGTAAATGTGATATTTTATTTTTTTATTTTTAATAGATTATTATGGGGTATTATGTGCAGATTGATGAGGGGGAAAATTGTTTAAGAAAATTTAGAAAAAGTCAAGTGGTCTGAATACTTTCTGAATGCACTGTATAATACGGTCGCAAGGCATATGAACTAACAGGTTATAGAACAAACAACGCAGTTATAACAACACATAGGTTGTAATATGGCTTTTTTTTCTGGCTTGGCTTCCTCTGTGATTTTACCCACGCACCGCTACTGCTTATTCAATTGTCAAATGCAAGCCTCCTTTCACGCCTCGTTGCTCTCTAATTTGACGAAGACTCACTGAATCGTCCCCGCAGCCTGAAGTTACTATGGTTCAAAGAACTGTTCTGGATGTGGTTGTCAGTGCAGCTTAGTTTCCCAAAGTAAAACTTGACAGAAACGTTCTGTGATTACTGTAATAACCTGACATCCTCACATTGACAAATAGCCCTGTATTGTCCACTTTACTGGTTCTTCTCTGCCAGAAAAAGCAGCCCCAATTCTAACCATACATCTACTGCAGCATTAATCACATTTCATTTATATTTAACTAGGCAAATCAGTTAAGAAGAAATTCTTCTTTACAATGATGGCCTGCCCCAGCCAACGCTGGGCCAATTGTGCACGGCCTTATGGGACTCCCAATCACGGCCAGATGTGATACATCCTGGCTTCGAACCAGCGACTGTAGTGACACCTCTTGCACTGAGATGCAGTGCCTTAGACCACTGCGCCACAGGTAGGCCTATGACACAGTACTGCAGCACTGTAATAGACCTGGGCTGGAGCACTATGGTTCAACTGTGAAGAGACCAGCACATTAGTACAGGAGAAAATAGCATCCCAGATGTTCCCTTTTCACATTCAACCCTAGGCTCAGCACTTTTTCATTGAGTTATGAGCGACCAACGACCAACCCATTGCATTTTGAGGCAAATGCAAGTTAGCCCCCACCACCCCCTTCTGCTCAAGTAGGACTTTATGGAGAGCCATAACAATAGGGAGGAGGGGTATCCATTTTGAAAAGTGCTTACAGTCCAAAGCCCAGAGTCATAATCTAGAGTCCTGTAGCTCTCTCCCCCGAGGAGTGGAAGACTGTCTGAGAGAGTCTCTCCAAAGCTGTGAGGAGTTTCCTTTCTCTCTCGAGATCTCTGTACTATCCCACTTGGCACAATTTGGTTGAATCAGCATTGTTTCAATGTAATTTGTCAACATATTGCGACGTGACGTATATAAAAATAGGCTGAACAGCACCTCCTACTGGAGAATGTATCTATCTACAGCTATCCTTTTCGATATCCCATCCAGGGTTTTAACCATGCGCTGCTTAGCTTTGATATTTGTCACTGAGGATTACCAATGTGCTATTGTGAGAATGATTGTTGAGAAAGCTCACTTAAACATGAAATAGATTCACTGTTGCTATCAAGGTCGTTCCAAAGGGTAGATTTAACAGAGTAAATAAAATGTGACCAAACGATATCAATCATTTATCATCAGTGATGCTATTTAGGCATATATAGCATTTGAAAGTATTCAAAAGCTATTACATCAATTCAACCCAGAATTCAACTAAAAATAGATAGTACAATAGGCCTAGAGTTTTAAGCACTGGTTGATTTTACTGTCACGCCTGTTCCCGCTCTTCTTGCCCTGGCACTCGAGGGCGCCAGGCTCTCCAGGATTACACAATCAAGCCACCATCAGTACGCACACCTGCCTTTCCTCGTCACGCGCATCCGCGCTCATTGGACTCAGCTGAGCTCTATTACTTGTGTTGTTGCCTTCCCTATATCTGTCTGTTCCCTAGATCTGTTCCCTGCTTCGGGATTGATGTTTGTCATATGTCCTTGTTTACCCGTGTGCTAACGCTGTTCCTGTCGTGTTCTCTATTAAATGTTTGACTCCCTGTACCTGCTTCTCCTGTCCGGCGTCACTCCTTACAGAATCCCGACGCCATCATGCATCGGGGTGTACTGGCGTTCCGGTTGGTGGTGACATCGGTCCTGGGTCGCCGCCGATGGAACGGGGGTGCCTAGCCAGCTCGTCGGGCTTCCACGCCCTAGCTGGCTCGAGAGGGATCCTTGCCCCGGTTGGCTCGGAAGGCGCTCATCCCATGTCGGGCCACAGCCGGATTGTCAGGTCTTGTTCGCCCTGCCGGCCCAGGAGTTTTCTTGTTTTGTTGATGACGTTAGGCTTGGATTCCACCGCCGATGGAACCGGGGGTGCCTAAGCCAGCTCGCCGGGCTTCCACGTCCTAGCTGGCTCGAGAGGTTTCCTTGCCTCGGTTGGCTCAGCAGGTTCTCATCCCACGTCATGATCCACCGGATCATCGGGCTTCCACGCCGCAGCGTGATCGACAGGCGTTCATGCCTCAGCCGGATCGTCAGACTCTTATGCCTCAGCCGGCTCGACAGGCTCCCACGCCCCTGCAGGTTTGTGGGGAATTTACCCCAAGCCAGCTTGCCCAGCTGGGACGGCCTTGGTGGCGCCCCTAAAGGGGGGTATTGTCACGCCTGCTCCCGCTCTTCCCCCCCTGGCGCTCGAGAGCGCCAGGTTGCCCTGCATTATGCACTCCTCCCACCATCACTTACGCACACTTGCCTTCCCTCGTCACGCGCATCAGCGATATTGGACTCACCGGGACTCACTCAATCACCTGTTTATTACCTCCCCTATATTTGTCAGTTCCCCAGCTCTGTTCCCCGCTGCTGCATTGTTTGTCATATGTCTGTGTTACCCGTGTGCTGACGCTGTTCCTGTCTCGTTCCATGTCCATTTCCTATTAAATGTTTGACTCCCCGTACCTGCTTCTCCTGTCCGGCGTCGGTCCTTACATTTACATTTTAATTTATTTATATTGAATTGTGGTTGGTTGTCAACACAACCAAATATCAACATTTGAAGGATGTATCTTCTGTTTGGATAAGTTCCGTCTGTGCCACCAACTTAGTCTGTCTTCTAAACATCTCCATCTCAACCAAAAATCTAAGTTAAAAGAATAGGACTAAATCAAATCAAACATTAAAGTGCATTTAAAATTTGATTTGATGTAATAATATTCTTTAATCTCAACTGCAATACAGGTTATTTGGTTCTGCTATTAGATTAATCGCAGTGATATACATATTAATATGTTGTGTAAATGCACAAAATATCTAACATTGTATTCCCATTTGAACTTTGCTGTGCTTTTAAATAGTTGAAACTAAACAAAAAATATCAGACAGTTTTTCCATTGGAAATTGTTGTGCTTTTCTATGGTCGACATCACAGCGACAAGACATTGGAAATTCAACTCACTTTTGGCTGTCTTTTTGACTGGGTGAATATAAGTTGTAATCTCATTGATCAGCGTCTCAAACTAATATTACAAAATGATCCACGTTGAAATGATATTGTGCGCCCAGTGGGATGTTAGTCTCTGCAGTAGCATTCATTAATCACCACTGTAGCAGTTTACTGCCAGAGAAGGGAGGAGGGAGAAGGGAGGGAAGTAAGGAAGAGGAGGGGAGGGTCTGTCCCCCGTCCCAAAATATTCCAGGATTTATCATAGGGGATTGAGGAGGCTATTCTATTAGGGCGAGGAGACGTGTAAAGCATTAAGCCCTCATAATGCTTAACAATATCAAGGATTTATTTCCCGCCCATCCAAACGGCTCTCCAAGGTAGGTGCTTAGATAATGCCAGTGAAGGAATTGCAAAATCAATAATTATGGTCTGCCACCAGGTAGCGTACTGTACCTTCTCCCCTCATTAGTTTAATAAAGTATACCCCACTCCCTCTGTGTGGCCTATGGACATATTTTAACGGATGAGGGCAGTGGATGATCTTCATAAGTAAAAGTGACGATACATGATCCGTTTTGTCTCATCATGAGTAAGATTATATGGACAGGGGGAACCTACTCTAAGATGCTTTGTGAATATGGGCCCAGTTTAGATGAGTAACTATAGACTAGAAAGTCTGAATAGCATGGAACCATACATTGCAGGTCAAGGTTGCTATGGATGTTGTGGGTGGTGCATGTGGTGGGGGTGGCGGTGGTTGTAGTGTTGGTGGTGGTGGTGGTGGTAGTGTTGGTGATAGTGGTGGTGGTTGTGCTATCTTGCCTTGTTCATAGTTAATCAAATAATACTCATTCTGCCCCTTCAAAAATATAATCAATAACAAATAATAAATACAAAAATCATGATAATAATGTCACATGCTTCATAAAAAACAGGTGTAAACTAACAGTGAAACACTTACTTACGGGTCCTTTTCCAACAATGCAGAGTTAAAGATAATACAAATAAAAATAGTGACATGAGGATTAGATACACAGTGAATAATGAATAACAATAACGAGTAAAAATGACATGGCTATTTACAGGGAGTACCAGTACCGATTCGATGTGCAGGGGTACGAGGTAATTGAGGAAGCTGCAATTACATATACACCTCTCCTCCAGGCCATAACCCTCCCAGTCAACCAGGGACTGGAATCCCCTGCCCTGCGGTCGAACCTTCAGGAGGCGCCTCACTGCATTTCATTGCTAGAGGCATCACTACAGACCCTGGTTCGGTTCCAGGCTGTATCATAACCGGCCGTGATTGGGAGTCCCATAGGGCGGCGCACAATTGGCCCAGCATTGTTCGGGTTAGGGTTTGTGTAGGCCGTCATTGTAAATAGGAATTTGCCATGTGGTATCAGAGAGAACAGTCTATGGCTTGGGTGGCTGGAGTCTTTGACAATTTTGGGGCTTTCCTCTGACTCCACCTGTTATAGAGGTCCTAGATGGCAGGGAGCTCGGTCCCAGTGATGTACTGGGACGTACTCACCACCCTCTGTCGTGCCTTGCAGTTGCTGTGCCAAGCGGTGATGCAGCCAGTCAAGATGCTCTCAATTGTGCAGCTGTAAAACTTTTCAAGGATCTGAGGGCCCATGCCAAATCTTTCCAGCCTCCTGAGGGGGACTGTGTGGGTGTGTGTGGACCATGTTAATCCCTTAGTGATGTGGACACCGAGGAACTTGGCCCGTTAGGAAGTCCAGGATCCAGTTGCAGAGGAAGGTGTTCTGACCCTGGTTCTAAGCTTGGTGATGAGCTTTGGAGAGGACTATGGTGTTGAATGCTCAGCTGTAGTCAATGAACAGCATTCTTACATAGATATTATTTTGTCCAGGTGGGAGAGGGCAGTGTGGAGTGCAATAGAGATTGCGTCATCTGTGGATCTGTAGGGGCGTTATTTGAAATGGAGTGGATCCAGGCTAAAGCTGGGAGTGCAAAAACTTGAGACTTCCTTAACATTAGAGACAACACACCAGCTGTTGATAACAAAGAGACACATCCCTCCTCCCTTCGTCTTACCCGAGTCTGCCGTCCGGTCTTGATTGAGTTGTAGGAAAAGCAGCGAGATTTATATCCATGTTCTCATTCTGCCATGACTCTGAGAAACATAGGATATTACAGTTTTTCAGGTCTCGTTGATAGGATAGTCTCGAACGGAGCTCATCCAGTTTGTTCTCCAGTGATTGCACATTCGCCAATAGAACACAGGGCAAATGCGGTGTATTTGCTCCCTGACGTAGTCTCATCAGGGTGCCGGCTCTTCTGCCTCTCTTTTGCTGGTTCCTCTTTTGAGTCCTGAAGATTAAGGCCTGATCCGGATTAAGAAGAACGTCCAAAGCTTCCAACTTGTTGAAGCATACATTTTTGTCCAAATCGAGATTAGTGATCGCTGTTCTGATGTCCAGAAGCTGGTTTTGGCCATAGAAATTCTGGGGGAGACATTATGTACACAAAAAGTTAAGATCAGACTAAATTTTAGAATTGGTCAAGAGCCCGTAAGACGGCTGCTATCCACCGCAGCGCCATCTTAGATTATTTCTTCTTGCCATCCTCTTTAATGGCACGAAGGAAGCTTGAATTAGCGAAGCGAGAACAATCATAATAACCTGAATCGACAAAAGAGGCTACACTTCACTACCTCCTCTCAACTGTAAGAAACAAGATGGATGCTGTCTTGACTAGAAGAGATTCTTAGTTAAGAGGCAATCAATGCACTTGGCTTTCATTGTAATGAGAAACATTTATTGAATGTTTGTGTTTTGGGCCAGATGCTGTGTCTATGGGATTGGGAGCATAATCAAAGGCTGAACTGATTACAGCTTGAGGAGTATTAGTGCTAGCTAGCTGCAAGGCTCAAAGTGGTTGTGTTGTGTAGCCTAGCGCAGAAAGAGGAGCAGCAGCATATTGTATTTTAATACACCATGTGGTGCTACTCTAGAGAACATTGAGGAAGGATAAAGAGGAAGGATAATGCTGCTGTAGTCTATCCCAACTTTGATTATTGATTACAGTTGTCACGAAGTGCTATACAGAAACCCAGCCTATAACCCCAATTGAGAGAGAGACTGCAGAAAACACAGATTTTCTTAATGTAAATGAATTAGCTTAGCAGGTTGTAATACATTGGAGCATAATTAAATGATATGGCAGGGTCATCGACGAACTCGGGCGTATTAGATGTGGTGCTTAATGCGAGCAGGCAAATTCAATCGCTCCTATTGATCAGCCACTTTATGTTCTGTACCGTGGATCCCAGCACCTGACCTCCATTTCATTCTCAAGTCATTACAGTCGCCGGGCAGAATTTAGTGTGGCTGCAGGCTATCCGATGATACATCCAGAAGAGGAGGAGGAGGAGGAGGAGGAGGAGGAGGAGGAGGAGGAGGAGGAGGAGGAGGAGGAGGAGGAAGAAACTAAGGACTAAGGAGGAAAGATACATGTGGGTCGTTGGCTGGTTGCCCCCTTCTCCCTCACTGGTTCAGATCAATGAGGTTGGCTAATGGCTACATGTTAAATATACCCTTCCACTCCAGGCAGAACAAGAACGTCAGTTAGTGCTGCATCAGTTTTATTCTGCCCTGTCCCATAGGGTGCAATGTGACAGACAATTTGAAGTCAGAGTAGTTACTTATAAATAAGGAACAGATTGGATGGGGTTGAGGAGGGGGATGTGTGGAGGAGGGAAAACACGGAGAGTGGGAACGATATTGATTACACTTTCCATTTAAGAAAATGAGAGTTTGAGACCTTTAGCCCTGGCCGGACAATGTTAAACAATATGATGAGTGGGAATCAATGAGGTTGGGTTAGACTGTTTTGGGTGTGGGGGGTGGGGAGGTGAAAGGCCCATTAACCATCCAGTTTAGGGTTGCCTCGGGAGGGCAGTGGCCCAGCCCAGACCAGACCAGACCAGACCAGACCAGACCAGACAGTGAACATGCATAATCAATAGGATCAGTGCGTAATATCAATATGTCTGTGGATGGAGAGAAGAACCTTACACAAGAGAACACTTTCCACGATAAAGCTTTCTGTTTTTCATTGCTGGTGGACGTGGGACATACTAGAAGTAGTCACAGGAATACATATGTCCACATGGGTGAAAACTGTATAGGTCTACAAGCGTCCAGTTCATTTAAGCCCATACATCTGGGGAGCTAGAGGGGAAACGGCGATGCAATCTTCTGTTGTCTATTTGAGGACAATAACCGTCCCTCAGCAACAAAGGAAGACCACTAGAGGAGTTGGAAGCAAATGATTTGTCCTTTACTGTTGTTCCCATGCTTTTACACTGTCCACTACTGTTGTTTCAATGCTTTTACACTGTCCTCTACTGTTGTTTCAATGCTTTTACACTGTCCTCTACTGTTGTTTCAATGCTTTTACACTGTCCTCTACTGTTGTTTCAATGCTTTTACACTGTCCACTACTGTTGTTTCAATGCTTTTACACTGTCCTTTACTGTTGTTTCAATGCTTTTACACTGTCCTCTACTGTTGTTTCAATGCTTTTACACTGTCCTCTACTGTTGTTTCAATGCTTTTACACTGTCCACTACTGTTGTTTCAATGCTTTTACACTGTCCACTACTGTTGTTTCAATGCTTTTACACTGTCCTCTACTGTTGTTTCAATGCTTTTACACTGTCCACTACTGTTGTTTCAATGCTTTTACACTGTCCTCTACTGTTGTTTCAATGCTTTTACACTGTCCTCTACTGTTGTTTCAATGCTTTTACACTGTCCACTACTGTTGTTTCAATGCTTTTACACTGTCCTCTACTGTTGTTTCAATGCTTTTACACTGTCCACTACTGTTGTTTCAATGCTTTTACACTGTCCTCTACTGTTGTTTCAATGCTTTTACACTGTCCACTACTGTTGTTTCAATGCTTTTACACTGTCCACTACTGTTGTTTCAATGCTTTTACACTGTCCTCTACTGTTGTTTCAATGCTTTTACACTGTCCTCTACTGTTGTTTCAATGCTTTTACACTCACTTCTACTGTTGCTATTTTCTCACTAAGAGGAGAAGAAGGGAAGGAACCAACACTGCTAGAGGTCAAGTCAAACAGCTTAGGAGACATGGCCAGGGAGAGAGAGAGAGAAGAGAGGGAGGATGAGGTGTTGGAGGAGGAGGAGAGGGGGAACCAGCAAACATAAGAGCAGAGGAGGGTAGCCAAACAAATCAATCAATCAAATGTATTTGTTTATTTATATCCCCATTATCTTTTGCAGAAGCACCAGCTACTCTGCCTAGGGTCCACAAAAAACGTGACAAGTAACAAAACCCTGATAGACAAGGACAGTCACACAAATTGGAAGTACAACATATACAAACAATGCTTCCAATCCTATCGAGACACAGCATCTGGCCCAAAACACAAACTTTCAATAAATGTTTCTCATTACAATGAAAGCCAAGTGCACTGATTGCCTCTTAACTAAGAATCTATTCCAGTCAAGGCAGCATCCATGTTTCCATGCACCCATGTTTCTTACAGTTGAGAGGAGGTAGTGAAGTATAAACAATAATGTATTTCATGAAGCCCTTTTTACATAAGCAGTTGTCACAAAGTGCTATACAGAAACCCAGCCTAAAATCGCAATTGAAGAAGACAGGAGGGTGGATTAGACATTGACCAAACAAATAACCAAATCAGAGAGGGTGGCCAACCCCCATTCGGCCTCTTGGCTGTTTTGTTTTGATCTGACATGCACTGTCAACAGTGGGACCTGAAATGGACAGGTGTGAGCCTTTTCAAATCATGTCCAATCAATTGAATTTAACACAGGTGGACTCTAATCAAGTTGTAGAAACATCTCAAGGTTGATCCACGGAAACAGGATGCACCTGAGCTCAATTTCGAGTCTCATTGCAAAGGGTCTGAACACTTATGCAAATAAGGTTTTTCTGTTATTTATTTTTAATACATTTGCAAACGTTTCTGAGAACCTGTTTTTCGCTTTGTCATTATTTGGTATTGTGTGTAGTTTGCTGAGGAACATTTCTTTATTTCATCAATTTTAAAATAAGGCTGTAACATAACAGAATGTGTAAAAAGTCAAAGGGTCTGAATACTTTAAGACGGCACTGTGGAGAATATGAAGGAGAGGGATGGCTTCTGGATCAGTGTGAAAGATACGATTCCACAGAAACTGTTTATGCGTACTGGTGTATGGATGTGTGTGAATGCACGGGTATGTTAAATGCTTTTCTATGTGCATGTGTGTGAATGCATGTGCTGTCCCCTTGTGAACGCCTTTTACATCCAGAACAAAACTGTATATTACGGGCAGTCATTGGACACAGTCCCCATAATTCATCACAGAAATCTCCCTTCATGCAAGATTAATATCCATTTAAAGGCTTCCACTATGAAAGGTTATGAATGGACTTTAATATTAACTAGCTTTGCCTTGAGGATGATTATTCTAGTTAGTATACATTCTCATTCCTCTCTCTCTCTCCCTCTTTCATTTTCTCTCTCCATTTTCTTGCTCTCTTACATGCTCCTTTTCTCTCTCTCTCTCTCTCTCACACTTTCTCTCTTTCTCCCTCTCTCTTTCCTTTCTATTTCTCTCTCAAGCTCCTCTCCTCCTTCAAGGCATGCATCGTAAGCGTGGTACGTGTTCACATAATGGAAGGAGATAACACATCAGAATTATACTGTGGAAAAAGTGCTTTCATTTGTCTAACACTCACAGAGCGTGCACTCTGAAATGGGGCTTGGGTGGAAGTAAAAAAAGGATTCTTCACTTGAAATATTGATCATTATGAAAATTCATGCGTAGCATTTCGGTCACGCTAGATTTATAATTTCATGTCCTCTCAGCTGCTAGTGCTTCACATATGGACAGAAAGAGGAAATGTAGTGCGTGGGGGATTCTTCGTGTACAGAACGTTGCTGATTTAGAAAATGTGTTATGTGGTTGTCTGTTTCTCCACACATGGAGGGGAAACCTATTTAATTTTAGCATGCACCAAATGAAGTGCTTCTAATGTTTATGTGTAAATACAGAGCCGGTTAATAAAGTGAGTTTTGACATTCATCCCTCTAGACAAAAGATGTATGTTCCCTCTATCTGCATATGTACCCTCTCTGTCTGAAAACTCATTAGAGGAGAGAATGAACTTACAATGTGTTTCATCACTCTTCATGCTCTCTCTCTCTCTCTCTCTCTATCTATTTGGCTACAGTCCCGGAGACATTGAACATATCGGGAGTGTTTTATGACATGGTTCAGGCCTCAAGTGGAACTAGAAGACAGGATGACAGAGTGAAAAATATACCTCATTGTGTGTGTGTGTGTGTGTGTGTGTGTGTGTGTGTGTGTGTGTGTGTGTGTGTGTGTGTGTGTGTGTGTGTGTGTGTGTGTGTGTGTGTGTGTGTGTGTGTGTCAGAGGGCGGCTACTTGGGGAGAAAGAGGTGAGTCAGAGAGGCTCATAGTCTGGCTGTGGGGGTGATTCTACTGTCTCTAGTCTATCAGAGTCTGGCTGTGGGGGGTGATTCTACTGTCTCTAGTCTATCAGAGTCTGGCTGTGGGGGTGATTCTACTGTCTATAGTCTATCAGTCTGGCTATGGGGGTGATTCTACTGTCTCTAGTCTATCAGTCTGACTGTGGGAGTGATTCTACTGTCTCTAGTCTATCAGAGTCGGGCTGTGGGGGGTAATTCTACCGTCTCTAGTCTATCAGAGTCTGGCTGTGGGGGTGATTCTATTGTCTCTAGTCTATCAGAGTCTGGCTGTGGGAGGTGATTCTATTGTCTCTAGTCTATCAGAGTCTGGCTGTGGGGGGGGATTCTACTGTCTCTAGTCTATCAGAGTCTGGCTGTGGGGGGTGATTCTACTGTCTCTAGTCTATCAGAGTCTGGCTGTGGGGGGTGATTCCACTGTCTCTAGTCTGTCAGAGTATGGCTGTGGGGGTGATTCTACTGTCTCTAGTCTATCAGTCTGGCTGTGGGGGTGATTCTACTGTCTCTAGTCTGGCTGTGGGGGGGATTCTACTGTCTCTAGTCTATCAGAGTCTGGCTGTGGGGGTATTTCTACTGTCTCTAGTCTATCAGAGTCTGGCTGTGGGGGTGATTCCACTGTCTCTAGTCTATCAGAGTCTGGCTGTGGGGGTGATTCTACTGTCTCCAGTCTATCAGAGTCTGGCTGTGGGGGGTGATTCTACTGTCTCTAGTCTGGCTGTGGGGGTGATTCTACTGTCTCTAGTCTATCAGAGTCTGGCTGTGGGGGTGATTCTACTGTCTCTAGTCTATCAGAGTCTGGCTGTGGGGGTGATTCTACTGTCTCTAGTCTATCAGAGTCTGACTGTGGGGGTGATTCTACTGTCTCTAGTCTGGCTGTGGGCGTGATTCTACTGTCTCTAGTCTATCAGAGTCTGGCTGTGGGGGTGATTCTACTGTCTCTAGTCTATCAGAGTCTGACTGTGGGGGTGATTCTACTGTCTCTAGTCTATCAGAGTCTGGCTGTGGGGGTGATTCTACTGTCTCTAGTCTATCAGAGTCTGGCTGTGGGGGTGATTCTACTGTCTCTAGTCTATCAGAGTCTGACTGTGGGGGTGATTCTACTGTCTCTAGTCTATCAGAGTCTGGCTGTGGGGGTGATTCTACTGTCTCTAGTCTATCAGAGTCTGACTGTGGGGGTGATTCTACTGTCTCTAGTCTATCAGAGTCGGGCTATGGGGGTGATTCTACTGTCTCTAATCTATCAGAGTATGGCTGTGGGGGTGATTCTACTGTCTCTAGTCTGGCTGTGGGGGGGATTCTACTGTCTCTAGTCTATCAGAGTCTGGCTGTGGGGGTGATTCTACTGTCTCTAGTCTATCAGAGTCTGGCTGTGGGGGGGGATTCTACTGTCTCTAGTCTATCAGAGTCTGGATGTGGGGGTGATTCTACTGTCTCTAGTCTATCAGAGTCTGGCTGTGGGGTGATTCTACTGTCTCTAGTCTATCAGAGTCTGGCTGTGGGGGTGATTCTACTGTCTCTAGTCTATCAGAGTCTGGCTGTGGGGGGTGATTCTACTGTCTCTAGTATATCAGAGTCTGGCTGTGGGGGGTGATTCTACTGTCTCTAGTCTATCAGAGTCTGGCTGTGGGGGGTGATTCTACTGTCTCTAGTATATCAGAGTCTGGCTGTGGGGGTGATTCTACTGGCTCTAGTCTATCCCACTACCTCTCAGCAGTTAACACACTCAATACGTCAACATTATGAGGTCATTGCATCTCATCTGTGTAGCAAACCTGTTTCCTTCTCATTTCTCAAGCCAATTGAGCTCATGGAAAGCCGTAGTCATTCCACCCGCCTGCGATACGTTAGCAGCCAGCCTGCCCGCCACACTCCCGGGCCTGGCCTAGCCTCGTCAGCAGAACAGTGGGATAACAGAGAGGGCCGTTACCGAGGCGAGACGCCGCCTCCCTGAGCCAACCCTAATGGAGCACTGTGAAAGCACATGTTAAAGACCAGAGGCTAGCTCCATGAGGATGAATAGATCAGGATCCATTTAGTTAGATTTCAGAGTGGGGAGACGTCAGTCAGTCAGTCAGCCGGGCAGGGATACTCACGGCTGGGGTGTGCTAGGCGTTGGTGGAGGAGGTGGTGGTGGTGGGGTGAGTAACCGCCCTGCTTCCCTGACTATGTAAGTACTAGCGTGGTCCACGGAGGAGAGTGAGGGGACTACGTGACCTCGGCGGCTCTCTCTGCCTTCACCCGCCACCACAGCTCAATAATCAATGGGATCCATTTGACTGGGGGTCAGCGCAGGGCTGTGATCTCTCCCCTGCCGTTGTTAATAAAATCTATCACGCCACAGCGGAGTCCGACCGAGACGCATAATCGATAGGGCTTTATGAGAGAGAGCTGCCGGTCGAACATGGATCCCCCATCAAGCAGGATTCACCTCTCCATGACCCTTGCGTGACCTTTGACCTCTATCACTCAGGGCAAACGAGGTCGGTGGGACCGGTGATAATAGAGTGGATAAATCGAATATGTCTCTTTATCAAGAGGATGACATTTCCTCTCAGTTCTATTTCCGTATTGATGTGATGTTTCTGGCCATGGCAACCAGGGATGGTTACAGCCAATAGTAACAGAGACACAGGTGGCTGATCTAGAATGCAGAGAGTTGGAGCAATCACTGAACCAAATGGGAAAATAAACAGACAACGTACACACTCTCACACACACACACACACACACACACACACACACACACACACACACACACACACACTGTACATAAGACACAGAGGTCAAAGGTTCTTTTTTTATGTTTTTGGTGTCACTGGGGTCACAGAGAAACACAGTCAGGGGTCAGACCCCTTTGATTTTTTTACTTTTTATAGTTATAGACAAATTTGTTACACTGTGTGTACATGTGCATGAGTGTGTGTGTGTTTGAGAGAGAGTGTATCTTGACAAAAACAGTAAAAGGCAATGGAAGCTACAGGCAAACACACAATTAGAATCTGACGCTGAGAGTCTTCTGGTGATTGGTAGATTGTATGGGCAACTTTGCTCTGAAATGAGTCATATTCTCAACTTCTCCGTCTAACTTTATTTTTCTCTTTGATGAGGAGGAATGCCTCATGGTGCAAAGAGATATTGAGAGATGAGCGAACTGACATTATCAAATATTTGCAGAACTCTTCCTCCACTAAAGCAGTTGCTCAAATGAATTGATTTTGGTCTGTGTCTCTCCGCCTGGCGCTCAGTGGAGGTGGAATGGGTAATATCTGTGCCAGTGGAGACTAGAGATTCATTACGCTCTGTTCTGTTCTGTTCTGGCAGTGAGAAGCAATCAGTTTTGTAACACTGAGAGAGATAGACACCCTGTAATAATGGGGGAGACCTACAGTACAAGCAGCTAACATTACACATGGGGAACCCCCAGGTCAGAACCCTAGAGGATGGTAAAAGTGAATTGTTTGGCAATGTTAATGCAAAACCTATGTTGTTGATGTACAGTTTTCATATTCACACACAATGAGAATAAACTGGTGTTGAATGTAGGGAACAGAAACAGTGCCATCTAGTGGATAAATGGATAAACACAAACACAAACGCGCAATTACTGTATGCAGTTCTGCTCTCATTCACACACACACACACAAAGACATGCACAGAGAGGATGGTGACTATGGCAACAACATGCAATCTAATTGAAATAATCAGGGAATACGATGACATGTAAACAAACAATAAATTGCATAGATATTTCTGAAATGTTATTCTCAATGGTCATGTTAAAGGCAGTGAACTCCCAATGTACACACGAACACACAGAAGTTCAAAAACAAACACAAACAAACACACACACACACACACTCCTGAATAAAGTATAGGCCTCCACAGCGGCTGCATCATGTAGTATTAAATAGAGTGAAGGCATTAGTGGGCCCACAGGTGCCAGCCAGGGCTGTGGTGGAATACTTAGAGAGAGAGAGGCATTCTAGCAGCCCATTAATCTCCTGCTCTGATCCCCCACCCCACGCTAACATATTTACCCTAATTAAACAAGACAAACGAGACAGAGCCAAACACTCTTAAATCTCCATGATAAACATCTCAGCGACCGGCTGCAATATGGAATATGTTGGAAGACGTCACCGTTTCACCTTGTCTAATTACCCAGAGATCTTGATTAATATGCACGGCTCCCCTTCGTTTCGGATGAAGCAATCAATCCCAATGTACATTTATGTTTTTCTTTGGCGGGGGAATGAGACTATTTATTTTCCGACTGATTGTAAATAAAAGCTGCTGATGTGATTAATATTAGCTCAGCAAATGTACATTAGTAGGTGGAGGACACAGTGGAACAGGTGTTAAATAGTTTAGAATGGATTAGAGTGTGTTACGCACACACAACCCAGTGCTCCCCGTGATGTAGTAGACCAGACACCCTGAGTAATGACTTAACCATTCCCATCTCCATGACAGTGGATAATGTCGATAGACTCCTCTTTAACTGTCTAACTATCAGCCAGTGTTGACTCTGTTCACTACAACCCAGATGTTGAGAAGATGGCCTTTTTTACACTAACTACACACAACCACGCAGGAGGCCTACTGGGAATGTCATAGATAATCATAATAATCATAATAATAAATTGTAATATTTCGATATATATATATATATATAGCCAATTTGAGGTTACTTGTCATTCACAAAACAATCAATCTTTGTCTAACAGACTTACTTGACTTATTTAGTTCCGCTCTGTTACGTTTTTTTGACCTCATTCCAGGTGGTTCGTGACATCTTCATCTCTTCCTCATTCGCCCTACATTCATGTCTTTTTTGGGTAGCCTCTAACAGAAGCACAACCAAATTGTTAGGCACACCAACCAAACGCCCATACAACTGCAGGCACATGCACACGTCTCACCCAGACACAGCGTAATATTGGCCAGCATCTGGACTAAACGGCTACACATGCACACGTCTCACCCAGACACAGCGTAATATTGGCCAGCATCTGGATTAAACGACTACACATGCACTGACGTTTCCACAGATGCAGTAAACCCAGGAAGCACCATCCAGCAAGGTGTTGACAGACATGCAGGGGGATTACACTGGACTAATACCGCGAACACTGCCCGCAGAGTATACACTCTTAGAAATAAAGGTGCTAAGTAGAACCATACAGGGTTCTTCGGTTTGTACCCATAGGGGCAACCTTTTTGGTGCTGGGTAGAACCCTTTGCAAAGGGTTCTATCTAGAACCCGTTATCTAGGGTTCTTCATAGAACCCCCTGTATATGTTTCTACCTAGAACCTGTGATGCAGAGTTCTGCCTAGAACCCTCTATGAAGGGTTCTACCAAGACCAATTTTATCATCTAAAGGTTCTTCCTAGAACAGTCTTTGAAGGGTTCTATCGAGAAACGTTTTTATCTTTGGAGGGTTCTTCCTAGAACCTTCTATAAATGGTTCCACCAGGTGTATTATCCTTTACCATTTTATTATCTATCACAATACATGACATATATAAGGCCTTTCTTTAAGGGCCTAGTTATACCCTAACACAGGAGTGTTAGGAATTTCCTGGTTTACAGTAGTGACGTTACGTAAGGAGCTAGTGTCCGATGTCCACCAGATGCATATGCGTTTGTGCTTCACTTTTCAACCAGCTAAACGCCAGCTAGCTGGAGTCTGTGTTTGTACTTCTGTTTGTACCACCGCATGGTAAAGCAAAGCACGAGTTGAAATGATTGATTGCATGTGGTACACAGACTGCACTGCAGCCTAGTGTGGCAGCCCCAACTTAACTTTGCAGACTGCTACATTGACAATGAATGACTTCCACTGAAACACAAAGAGTCTGATGTCTGGAGTCTCCGGAGGCTTGCAAAGGCCAAATCTAGCTCCATACAGCAATGCCGCGCACATCCCAAATTTTGTAACAATGCGGAGGGTTTCTGTATAGCTCCGCATTGGCGGTATGTGGGGGGCGGAAGATCCTGTATAAACACAAACACTCTTCCTTGACAACTTCCTTCACAACAGCTCTGCTCTGTTGATAACATGCTTTTTCAAACCGGGTGCTGCAAAACGTGACTTTCCACTGATTTCGCCGTGGTTCCGGTGGCTTTCGTCGATCCTAAGCTGCTTTCAAACACCGTTCTCTACTGGACACCGTGCTTACAAATATAGGTTGGATTTTGTTCAGATAGTTTCACCTGACTTGTAGCTTGGCAGGTAGAAAAGGGGGAACTATGGAACATTCAGGTATGTGATTTTATGATGTTGAATCTCATCGAAGGCACACTTTTGAAATTTGTTTTATGTGAAACCACACTATCTGCATTGTTGTTCAAATATTTTATTTTATTTAGAATAGTATAAGCTTTTGTCTTTATCATTCTAAATAATGGCATGGGAAAATTGTAAACTTGAAGGCAAAAAAAGGGAAGCATGATGTAAGATGCAAATCTAGCATTCCAACTGATTATAGGCTACTAATGCCAACGACTTATAGCTGCCCCACGGAGGTTTGATGAAAACAGCGGAGTTAAAAAATGTCTATCTGATAATCACATGCTTCTATTTATTGCTGACCACCAGATGTCACTAATATGCATTGTGAACCGAGTAATAAACCGTTTCTCTGCACAATTTTGTGAAAGCTCCAAAGCATTCAGAAAGCCATGTTTCCCACCACTAGTTTACAGGCACATCAGGCCTGCAAGTCACATAATGCTGGCTTGCAAAGTGATGTAGAATTCTGATTAGAATCCTATGTAGAACCCTTCTTGCCTTCCAAAGAATCATCAAAGAACACTTTCTCCAAAAATGGTTCGTAGGATGTCAAAGGTTCTAGGTAGAACCCTTTGCCTTACAAAGAATCTTTGTCTTCCAAAAAGGGTTCTTCTGATCAAACGGTTCTTGTTAGAACCCTATCCTTCCACAAAGAACTCTTTTGGAACCCTTTTTTCTATTAGTGTATCTACCACACACGCACGCACACACAGTGATGGTGGCATGCTAACCTCCTGTACATTGGACTCCCGTCGCTCAACGTTATATTGCTTACTCGTATCTTGCAGAATAAATGTTTACAACCCCAAATGCATAATCTGGAATTCATTGGCTGCTTGGTGGGTTGTAATATGTGTGAACTGCTGTAAAATAAACATAGGCCTAAAATAAATGTTTTCAAAATGACCAATAAAATGAATAAGTTTTCTGTAAAACTGCCTTTTTTTGAAAAGGTATTGTTAGTATTTTTGACTAAACATCTGTCCTTTTTTGAATATGTTTGAGAATGTAATAATTATAAACAGCAGACATCCAGCTGATTTTATTTTAACAACGTTGTCTATAATAAGGCCAATGCCAGGAAAAAGGCCCACAGTTATTAATTTGTATTCATGCCATGGCTAACTCTCCACAACTAATATTCTCCTGCTAAACTGCTAAATGGCTCTGTAATTTCTTCGGCTTGTGCATTTATTTTGAGTGCTTACTTTGTGTTTGTCTTGTGTTTCCGCATCTCGAAGCGCCGCTCGTACATGTCCGTGCTCTACTATGAGGCTTGCCCGCTGATGTGTGCATGTATGCTCACAAAGAAGAAAGCAACCTTTTTCCCCATGGGTTCTGTTATTGTGTGACTATGCACCATTGCTAATTGTGGCTATGGTTTAGCCCAGAAAGGGGCTAGCTTGTTCTACCTGTCTTTGTTTGCCAGGGGTTCTGGAAACTCTGATGGGGAGAGTGTTCATGTGAGGGTATGCAGAATTTTGTCTCAACTGTAGGTTACCCCTAGACTGGATTGAGTAAACTGTACTTTATATAATTCTAAGAATTTTTGGGGGTTCATCGCATGTTATTGCCTCTTTTTTACAACAATTTAATGTATTCTAATTGCTGACATTATTTTGAGAATGAAATCACCACTTTTTGCTTCTTATACTTTGCTGCCTGCCCTTAAGATCGCAAGATACCTTTTCACAACCTACCTCCGCCAGAGAGATGTTGGTGCTGAGAAGGGCTGGCTGGCTGCTCAGTTGAGGGTTAGCTAGCTGGCTGGCTGGCTGGCTGCTTACTGGAGGGTTAGGGTCCATCAGCAGCAAAATAATCAGTGATAGTCTCTCTGTAGGCTCTCTCACATGTGTCCATATCCCAATGCTCCTATCCACAGCTCTTGGCACACAGCATGGCTCTCCTACAACCACTTAGGCATGCTGTGGAAACACAGGAGGTTGGTGGCACCTTAATTAGGGAGGTTGGGCAGAATGGAGCAGAATCAGTGGAATGGTTTCAAATGCATCAAACACATGGTTTTGAATGTGTTTGATGCCGTTCCATTCGCTCCGTTCCAGCCATTATTATGAGCCGTTCTCCCCTCAGCAGCCTCCACTGTGTGGAAACACATAAAGAAACAACACAGGAGATGAACTGAAGACCTACTGACTGAGAACACACTTATAGGCAACCAATAGATGACGGCCTGATTGGCAGACAGACAATATACTGGTTATACAGTAGACAAAGGTATATCTGATTAAGTACTGTTACCTTGAAAATGGCTGATGATTATGGACCAGATGGCCTTGTTTTCTCTCCATGACTTTAATCAGTCAGTTTCTGTCATGAGTGTGTTATTGTGTCAAATCAATACAAATGTGGACGCCATTGAAAAGACAGATCATTCCCAACAAAACCTCACAGATTACGACTCTCTCTCTACATGTAGTGCAGCTGGACCTTGACAGTATTGAGTGGAGATGAGAATATGGGGTTCTGTTAGACTGGATTTATTGCTGGGTACAGTCATCTGCAGGGAGGAGATAGAAGGTGAGAGAGGAGGGAGGGGATGTAGTCAGGGAGGATATGTTAAGCAGCATTCAGGAGAAATGGCTGACGACATGAAAAGCCAAACACTGGCTTCCTTTTTCACGACAGACTCCGGTGTTCAGCTCTGTGTTCTCTTAACAAGAACCCCTGGCTTTTCCTCTCTATCCCTCCCTCTTTATCTTTATCCCTCCCCCTCTCTTTCTCTCTCTCGCTCTGTGTTTCTCTATCATTCTGTCTCTCCATCCCGCAACGTCTCTCTCTATCTCTCCCTCTCTGTTTCTCTATTCTCACTCTCTCTGAATCGCTACCTCTTCCTCGCTCTCCTTCCTTCTCTCTCTGTAATTCTCTCTGTCATCTCCCACTACCTCTCCTCTTGCTCCCTCCCGCTAGCATGTACTCGTTCTCTCCTGCTACCTCTCCCTCCCTCTATCACTCGCTCTACCACTAGATAAAAAGCCTCTAATGGTAGCTATCTCACTATCAACCTAGGATATAAACAGACTCATGTGTAAAGGCTCAAATGCAGGAAGGTAGGAACACAGAAAACAATGAGATGTTGATAATTGTGTTGTAGTTCTAGTGGTTTCTCAGTGTCGATGCGGGAAGGGAGTGAGTGACAATACCAGATTATTGGCTTAGTGTGGGAAAGGTGTAATACATATGTAATGGGTAAAATACTGAGATATCTGAGCCAAATACAGACCCACAATAGTGCACGTACACACCAAATGTTTGCACGTACCGTACGGTTAGCCTCATCTGGTGTATTTAGACATGCTGACTGACATACGGACTAACTGACTGACATATGGACTAACTGACTGACATACGGACTAACTGACTGACATGCTGACTCACTGGCTGACTGACTGACATACTGACTGACATACTGACATACTGACTGACTGACTGACATACTGACTGACTGACATACTGACTGACTGGCTGACTGACTGACATACTGACTGACTGGCTGACTGACATACTGACTGACTGACTGACATACTGACTGACTGACTGACTGACTGGAATACTGACTGACTGACTGACTGACATACTGACTGACTGACATACTGACTGACTAACTGACTGACATACTGACTAACTGACTGACATGCTGACTGACTGACTGACTGACTGACTGACGTACTGACTGACGTACTGATGTTATTGGTTTGTAAGTATCTCCCTGGTTGAGTGTCTGTGATTTATTTGGACTACAAGGTTGAGAGCACCTAGTGAATTCAACTCCAGATGCTTGCCACTGCTGCTCATGAAGAGGAGGTACCTACTCCTGCAATATTTCAATCTGGCCTCTAGGGGGCTCTGTTTTGCTTCAAACTGAGTCTCAGACCTTCAGATGGGTAAAGTCATCCGAAGAACGAGCTTGGGTAGCAGTAGTAAGTGGTGATGATAGAACCAATGTTTTTCATTGCACTGGTAACATCAGCCATCGACCAAGAAGAAAATAGGAGGCAAAACTATACAGTCATGAACAGCCCCCTTCCAAATATATAGGACCTGAATTTGAGAATATCTGACTGTTACATCCAAGAGCAGTGTGCTAGAGTAGACCTGAGGTTTGAGCTATCCGGGATCCTTGGGAAGTCCCTACCACATGGAAGTTGACATTTAAAATGGTTAAGGTAAAGGTTAAGGTTAGGTAAGCATTATGGTTAAGGTTAGGGTAAGGGTTAAGGTTAGGATTAGGGTTTAAGGTAGGGACTTCCAAATGATACAGGTTTGCACTGACCGTAGTAGACCTGACCGCTAGTGAGCTCTTTTGACCAATAGGGGGAGCTCATATGGAACTCTTCTCATATAAATCTAGACAACAGTTCAGCATCTCTTTGTAGAATTATAGATACTCTCTCTCTCTCACACACACACACACATACACACACACACAATACCAAGCCCATGCCTCTAATATCATTATGTTTGCCAAATGTTGGAGATCTGTGAAGGTTCTTATTAATCTCATATGAAAACATTTAACTTAGCAAATAAACCTCTCTGACTTCCTTCTTCTAATACAATGACAACATTAGTCAAAGATGAAACATCGAGACAAACTCATATTAGTTCTGTGTTTTTTTTTCACTTTTATTTGTGTTTACCCCCAAGTTCCCACAATACACCACAAAGACTTCTGTCCAATAATTAATATATTCATGTATACATATAATAATAGTGACATAAAAAACATTTCACAATACAAAAGACAATGTTAAATATGTAGATTTTCAGTTGCATGTCAAAATGTTGATTATTTTTTTCTTCATTTAACATGCCTTCAATATATAAAAATAGAATTCTGATTGATTAAGTTTATATACATTTACTTTATATAAATATAAGAATACAAATGTATTTTTAAAATACAAAGATAAATACAGTCACATTGTGTACATTGTGTACCAAACAAGAAAATACAAACAATATTTGGATATTTAGCATTCACAAAACACAAATACGTTAGAAATGCAACTTTAACGACAATTGCAGGTCTATGTCTTTCGTTCGTTTCTCTTTTAATTTTTCCTACCCAGACTCCTCAGCTCCCCCTCCATAGACATGGCAGGACTCCTGACAGGAAGACAGGAAGTTGGAGGTCAGAGTTTAAAGGTGGAGGGTATTTAGGGTTGTCTAGCTCTGCCGGACATCCTGTAACAATTTGTTGATCTCAGCCACCAGCTCGCTGGCGTCCATCAGCTCATGGCGGCTGTCGCTCCTCTTCCCCTGCAGGTGTCCCAGCTGCCCCAGCACCGAGTCAAACTCATCCTCCTCAAAGTTCTCTGGGATTTCCTCCATGGCTGGGAGCCACTTACCGCATGGCCCCGGGAGGGGAACAGGGATGGGGGCCGGGGCCAGGAAAGGTGCCACCAGGGTGGGGCTGACCAGGGCAGTGAGGAGAGGGCTGTTCTTGGGGGTGGGGGCGTGGTGGCCGTGCCCATTCTGAGGGCTGTTTTTAGGGACGGCCTGGTTGTGGTGGTTGTTCTGGGGGCTGAGCTTGGTGCTGGGTTTGAGGGTGTGGTAGTTACCATTCTGGGGGTGTGGTTGGCCTGAGGGCCCAATGCTAGAGCCGGGGTTCTGGAAGTGGGTATTGGCGGCCCATGCTGCAACACCTTGCTGGTGGGCGGCAGCACTGGGCTTACCTGGGAGATGACCCCTCCTCCTGTCCAGTGACCCTGTCATGGGGACACCTACACCCCCCATACTCGTACCTGCCTTTTGTGTCTCGCTGACCTGGATATAGGAGTCCAGCGATGGGGGGAGGAGCCTCTGAAACACACTGCTCATCTCTGACAACAGGGACGTGGTTCCACACAGGTCCTCCTCCTCCCCCTCCTCTCCCCCCTCTGCCTCCTCGGCCTCCTCCTGGTTGTCCTTGCCGAAGGTGGAGAAGCTCTGGTTGCTGCGTTGGGCGTGAGGGTGGTCGGGGTCGGAGGGCTGGGGGGGCTCCTGGGGATCGCTGGCCTGGTGGGGGTCCTCTCCTGGGATGAAGAGGTTGCTGCGGTAGTCAGAGGAGGCTGGGGAGAGCAGGGGAGGCATCCAGCACTGGTCAGAGTGACCCAGGACACGACACTCCTCAGTGCACAGTCTCATCGCTACAGCGAGAGAGGGAGAGAGACGTGGTCAGGGATACAGAGTCACAAGGCACTGCACAGGGAGATGAAATACATAGGAGGCCATGCATTTCTACATACACAGACTATAGATTGTTCTGGGTATTACTGTTCTTTTGTTGATAGACTTTTGATGAGGGGAGATGTTGATGAGTAGGTATAGAACTGGGGGTGATTTTGAAGGGAGGAGATGAAAGATTGTCTTTCATAGTCTTTTAACATCAAACATTTGATGTCCATTCATGTTTAAACACAGTTGTGTGATCTGGGTACAAACATGGGTGGAAATCTAAGATAATTAGATAGCATATCACGCTGCAGGAGAGAGCACACTACCTTCAACATTAACATATCGGCACAATTCACTGGGCCAGATCAATGGCCACTATTACTCATTCAAAAGAATCTGCTTAAAAACCTGCATTTTCCCCTTTTGAAATCACGTCTATTCAATATTAAATCTTCAAATGAAAAATCTCTGAAGAATAAATTATACAAATCAAATATGCCAAGTTAAAGCCTTCATTACAGACCACTGGCTAGTCACTCATGCTATTCAGGGACTTCATTACCCTCTCATTACCATGAAAAGACCATTTATAATACATCTTAGAGCTGATGAAGGAAGAGTGCATTGGGGAGAATTGGAAAAACAGCAGCCGCAGCCATGTAGGCAGGCAGCATGTTGCCTTCCCCGCTGATGAAAGGCAAAAATAAAAGATGAACCGGACTGATTTACAAAAACAGCCTTTCAAAGCTGTCGAAAAACCCACTCCAACCACCTCTGCCTGCCTGCCTGCGAACTGCCCAGCAGACTGCCTGGCTGCCTGATCGCACTCTGAAATAATTGTGTTATGGAGGAGATGGGAGCTTTTTCTCATCAGAGAAACGGGTGATAATTCTGCCTCTTTTCTCCCTCCACAGTCCCATCCAGTCCCAGTCACTGTGCTGATAAACAGCTGGGGAGTGGATCTCTCAGAGGTGTTGGGGATGAGGGTGATTGATAGTTGTGGTGAGAGGTGAGGTGGTGTGATAATGTGTGTTGTGGTGGGGCTTAGCTCAGTGGAGACCTGTAGTGTAGGGTAAAGGCTAAGATGGGTGAGAGGAGGGATATGGTGAAAAGGGTGAGGATGGTATACCTGCATGCAGTCATTGTTGGTATAGTTCAGTAAAGAACAAGGGTATAGGGTGAGTGGCTGATATATAGAGGGGAGAGTGTTGTAGGCTGAAGGGTGAGTGTTTTGAGGCGAGGTGAGAGGGGTGATGAGTTGAGGGGTGTATACCTGCATGCGGATGCTGTGGATGTGGTCTGTGTTGGCCGTCATGTGGGTATAGCTCATTAAAGGCCTCACCCAGGAGCCTGTCGATGGGAGACTCTCGTCCTGCCTCGTAGTCACTATCCCCAGCCTCGCTGTCGCCACGACCACTGTCCTTCAGACTAAACTTGTCCATGTCATTCAGAGCATACCTGGAGACGGAGAGAGGAAATTATGGTTCAACTTTCATAGAAAACAACATTGGAGGACGGTTCAAGGCTTATGCATATCAAAACGAAGTGCAGTGAATTCTCAAGTGGCGAAGGTTTTTGCATACAATTATCAAGTGTTATTAAGGTTGAGTACTAAAATAGAACAAAGCAAATATAGGCCTACGAAGGAATACAGTCAAAAGCTTTTTAGGAATATGTAAAGCATTGTAGGATATGCCTTAGAGCATTACTGAGTTATGCACACGTACATTCTGATTCCCTTCAGGTGTGTTTATTTTAAGGTGCAGTTAGATGGTGTTATTACCTGTAGCTCCTGGTGTATTTGTTGCCACGGAAACTGGGTCTTGGCTGGTACTGGCCCTGATGGAGCATGGACAGAAGCTGTGAGACTTGCTACAATCGAAAAAGAAAATGTAAAAAAAAGAATGAAAGGAATGAATGAATAAATGAATACTGATGGGAGCAGACAGGCACAAGGACACAAGAGATGGATGGATGTTGAAATGACGTGATATGTTCTAAAACATGAGATGATCACTGGATATAAGCGATGGAGTACTGAACATACCACAACATCGGGGACAAATTCAGAACCAATACTGAATATTAAATATAAAACACAAAAATCATAATAATAAACATTGTTCAATTTCTATATCACCATAATATAAGACAAGGCCAAAACTCAGTCCTTTTTTCTATAGATCTATAGTTGATGGGGGTCTATTTTAATCCAAAGACATTTATGTGATTCAAGACTACCATTAGTAGCTACCATTAGTAGATAACATATTCATAAACCATCTACTGATACTGTACTAAGGACATGAAATTAGACATCGTTTCGCTCTGTCTCATCTTACTTCGACAGGGGGCGTGGCGTGGGCCAGTTCCAGAGCGAAGTTCTCTGCGACGTGATTGGAGGAGATGGTGACCAGGCTGTTGAGCGACTGGCGGCTGTGGTGGCTCTGCCTGCTACCCATGGTGCCCCTCTCTGGGGCGGGTGAGGCAGTGGGTGAGTGTGGGTGTGCCCGTATGGGCAGGGTGCCGTTGACGGTGGGGACCAGGGTGATGTCTCCCTTGTGGATCTGCCTAGAGGGCTTCTTGGGGTGGTTCTGGTACGTGTTCTCAGCCACCCTGCAGTTGTACGAGTTGTGGGGGTCCTTTTTCTCTCTGTTGCAGCGTGCTGTGGCGAACATCACCATGACCACCAACAGCAGGGCACACACGGCCCCCAGGGAGATGATGATGATGAGGGAGAGGTCCAGGAGGGAATGGCTGGGGCCCGTGGGGAGGCCTGGGGGTAGGAAGTCCATATTCTCCTGGAGGGAGAGGCGGAGCAGGGCCCCGGTGGACAGGCGGGTGGTTCCCCTATCCTGCACCTCCACCCTGATCTCCAGCACGTCCTTGGGAACCCCCTCCAGACTGCCGTTGGTCCGCAGCTCGCACCGCCGAGCGTCCATCACAAACAGGCCCTCTTCGTTGCCCCCGACGATGGAGCAGCTCAGCTCACTGTTGATGCCGGTGTCACGGTCAGTGGCCTTGACAATGGTGACCAGCTGACCGGCGGAGGCGTGTCTCCAGAGGAGGAGGTCGGCGGTGTGGTTACGTAGGAGCGGGGACTGGATGACGGGCGGGTTGTCGTTGTCGTCTAGCACGGTCAGGAGGACGGTGGCGTTGGAGGATAGGGGGGGGTTCCCTCCGTCCCGTGCTTGGACGGTGAAGGAGATGCGGCTGACATCCTCGTGGTCGAAGCTCCGTAGGGCGTAGATGGCGCCGTTGGACGGGTCGATGGTGACGTAGGTGGAGATGGGGCTTCCCTGGACCAGAGTGTCCACCACCGTATAGGTCACCTGACCGTTGGTGCCCAGGTCAGGGTCAGACGCCACCACTGTCATCAGGTAGGCCCCTGGAGAGTTGTTCTCTGACTTGTAAACCTCGTAGCGACTCTTCTCAAAGCGGGGCGGGTTATCGTTTTCATCCAACACCTGCACCGTGAAGTGTTTGATGGTGGAAAGGCTTGGAGAGCCGCGGTCCTCAGCTATGACCGTTAGACTGTACTCTGACCTCTTCTCTCTGTCCAGAGACACATTGGTCAGGATCATGTAATTCTTCTCATAGGTCTTCTGCAGCCGGAAGTGCCCATGGCCGTGCAGGCGGCACACCACGTCGCCATTGAGCCCTGCGTCACTGTCGTCCACGCGCACCAACGCTATGAAGGTGTCCACCGGCGCCCCCTCCGAGATGTAGGCCACTTCCTCCTTACCGGGAGTCATCAGGTTAATGTTGATCTCCGGTTTGTTGTCGTTCACGTCCACCACTTTGATTACGGTTTTACAAAGTCCTGGGATGGAGTTAGGACCCAGGTCCTGCGCCTGAATGTCCAACTCATAAGATGACGTAGTTTCATAGTCCACTTTTTTAATCAGAGTGACTTGGCCATTTTCAGGGTTCATTTTAAACGTATCCAGTATTTTGGGAGAGATATGACTGCTGAAAGAGTAAACTATTTTACCGTTAGTGCCCTCATCCGGATCTGTGGCGTTCAAATCAATCAGTAGAGTCCCAAGTGGTGAGTTTTCCAGGAGATTAATAACGTACACCTGCTCATCAAAAGCCGGACTGTTGTCGTTAGAGTCTGAGATGATTATCTTGAGCAGAGTGGAGCCGGACTTCGGGGGGGCTCCATTGTCCGAGGCCGTTAGCTGCAGCTGGTAGCTGGATTGCACCTCCCTGTCCAGCTCTTTCACCACCACCAGCTCTGCGTATTTGGCACCGTCGGTTCTGGTCCTTATGTCGATTTTGAAAAAGTTATTCGGCGTCAGAGAGTAAGAGTAAAGGGAGTTATCTCCCACGTCAGGGTCGGTGGCGCTGTCCAGAGGGATGCGGTTTCCCACAGACGCGCTCTCGGAGATCTCAATAGGGATGATGGCACGGGAGAACTGTGGCGAGTTATCGTTTATGTCTAAGACTTCCACCTCGACGTGGAAAAGCTGGAGGTATTCAGTTGGCAGAGTGACAACGTCAAATTCGATAGAACAGTTTAGGTTCTTTTCACAAAGCTTCTCCCGGTCAATCTTGGTCCCTATGGTAATTTCACCGTCCTCCTCCCGAACCGACAGAAATGGAGTGCTCCCCCTCTGCATAGCACGGAACCGAAAGGACAGTGAACTCGGTAATTTAGACAGAACATCCACCACGTCCTCCTTTAGTCTTGCAATCACTGTGCCCACTTTTTGCTCTTCATAAACTTTATATTTCAAAGTCTTACCAGAAACGGCCTGCATAATTACAACCAAAAATAATAATAGCGCAACGGAAAACACTATATTTCCTTTGGGTGTGTTCATTTTGGCACCCATCTTCAGCACCCGGGATGGGGCTACACTACCACGAAGGAGCAAGGTTTAAAAAAAGATGCTCTCTCAAAAGTCTAGCATGTTAAATTCCTTCAGTAAGTCATCTTTGGTGAAAAGTCGTGCAAATCGACTGGAGGATGAAGATTTGAGAACTCAAAATCAACCGGGTCGGAGTTTTCTTTTGGCTCCAGTTTTACACCAAAAACACCAACTCAAATACAGTGTTTTTCTTGCTGTTGTGATCTGTTGCATACATCCACTTAAGCCCGGGTCTGTGTGTGTGAGTGTGCGTCTGGAAATCTGAGCGGTGAGAAAAGGCGTAGCTCCGTTTGTGTTGCTGTGCGCTCTACTCTGTCGCGCGCTCCTGCGGTCTGTCTCGTCTACAGACTGGCCCTCATAGCCCGCCCCTCACCAAAACTGCGTCTTTTTCCTTAGCTCACACAAAAAGTCCCCCCAGCCCCCCCCGCCCCTCTCCTTTACACCCCCTCCCTAAATAAAGTGCTGCCCCTTCGCTGCCTCCAGGGTGTCCATTCCCAACACAGAGGGACCCTTGATTGCAGAAGCCGGGAGGACCAGCCTAAAGACGTGGTTTTAAAGTGTGCCACAACAATAAGGGCTGCTTATTCACGGTGAACTTTAAACATGGCCAAATTGACCCATAGCTGCCTCGGCACTCGCATATTGTTATAGCTGCAATTCACAAATGTGTGCCACTGTCAGATTGACTATGCTAAAACATAATCTTAACACTCTATTCCAACATTAAATATGATCAAGAATTTAAACGTTCCATATAATCTCCCTCGGTATGAGATACACTGCAACATAGCCCCGCTTGCATTTTACGAGCTGGTTATGAGCATCTGTTATGGCAGTAAAAAAAAAAATCGAGATATATTTTGAAGTGAATGTCATATGAAGTTGTTTCATATATTTAGCCTAACTGGAAAACATTGGACACAATATATATATAATGGGGTATTCAAGTGGGTTACAGTGGAAACAATATGGTTTCCAAATTCATGTTCCTAAAGTCGTGGTGATCAAAAGGTTGCATAGGCTCACATTGTATCTTTCATACCACCAGAGTGGAGAGAAAATATAAGAGGGTAAAGAGTGAATGTTTGTGGATCCAAGACTTGCGCTTTACTGGGTGAGAAGACCTCTGCGCGCCCTCATGGCTCATGTGGCGAATTTCTGAAAGGATTCCCTCCAGTTGAGTGTGCCTCGCAGCAGGTCACGCCGGCGGACACTTTTATACCCTGCATAATACTGTTTTACAACCTCCCATCCCTGATCCGGCTGAATTATCATCCTCAAACTCGCACTCAAGTGCAAACACGAGCAACTGGCGCTTTAAGAAGGCACCGGGCCATCTGGCACGAGGTTCAGACAACCCAAACCCATAATTATAGAAACACTACCAGAGAATTGACGCCCTTTCAGATGGGGAGGATTCAGAAATAATGCCGTTTCCTCGCGGCTTGCTTTGATAAATATCTCCAAAACATTTTTCTAGACTCCACCGGTTGGCCCCATTCAGCGCACAATTAGACACAAGTGGCAAACGTATGAATTCCCACCAAGCTATATTTGATGTGTTAACCCGGAGCACTAAGGTATTCTGATGGTAATTTTAGCCCATTGGACAAAACCATTTATTTCTATTCTCTCTGTAAAGTAGGATAGAGCATATTTACTGAGGTTCCCTAGCTGCATTTACATTCCTGGAGTGACTCGTGGGAAAAAGCAGCAGAGATGCGCTCGCTCTCTGCCATCTGTCCTCATGCATGGACATTGATTCAGCAGAGCTGCAAATTAATAAAACCCTCTCTCTAGTGATTCAGCACATACTAGACAATTACCAGATAATGAACACATTTATGTGTTTGATTTTAGACTTTTCTTTATAAGATCCCCACATACAGTAGAATGTGGCATTAGAACAACATAAATGGGACCCAAATATTCGTTTTAGATGCGTAAAAAGGTCCTAAACGCAGCATCCAAAACAAGCGCTCAAACTTTGAATGAAGTAACTGGTGCCAAAATATTTTGGGCGGTCCCTGGGAATGCAAGAGCAACAATGTAGACTGTTCTCTCACGAGGGCAGACATGCCCCAACTGTGTGAAAGGTAGCTATAGGGAGCCCGGGTGAAAAGGCCCCGTTAACGTTTAACAAAGTTAGACACGGGCCGGTGCCTCGATTCTCTCCATCTCACCCGGCTCTGAGAAAACCCCGAGCGAGCTTGAAGTGCCCTAATATCATTACTGCAGTGGGGAATGCAGGATAATCACATTTCCTCCACAAAGAAGACAAACACAGCGCGAGTTTTAACAAGAACGGGTTTAATTCGAATAAACATTAAATCAAGGCGGTATGTTTGCCGAAAGCAGATGCAAACTCAGTACACGCACTTATCTAGGCGTATATGTGTTAGGAACTCTTTAAACTATATATATATATATATATATATACAATGTCTATGTTATCATTATGTTGGGCATATGTGGCGACAAAACAGTTTCAAACCCGAATTGGCTTATGCCACAGTGGGCAAGAACATACAGTTATAGGAACTCTGCTACACAGGAATTTTAGGCCAAACACAGATATTTTTGTTTCAGTGTTGATATGTAAAATAATCAGATGCAGATCTCAAAGCAATGTATTTGTATAATGCAATTAGCTAGACTATATAGCTCGCCAATAGCTGCCCTACATAATGATCTCACATTTAACACAACTGTAGACGCAATGCTATGCTAAAATTCTGTGGTTGGTTTCAATCAAAGGGCTGCCTATATTAATTCAGAAAATGTTCCATTGTGTTAATTTTGGCGACAGTCTGGCCTGCTCATATGGCGCACTCTGTGGATGGAGAGGGGGTGCAGTGATTCAGCCCACTGGGGCCGTAAAGTTACTACTGGGAGCCTGGAGAGAGGAGAGAGCTGTGGGAGGGAGAGCTGCACTTTGTCATTGAAATGATGGAGATCTCGATGACAAAAGCGCTTAGCAGGTGGAAGCAGGCCGCCCCGGGGTCCACCGAAAACCGTCGGGAAAGCTGCCCGCGCGCCACTTACAAAAGCAATCACAAAAGGGAAAGTTTCTCCCCTCCCCCGTTCGGTGCGACAGCCGGAGGAATGCTCCTGATCCTGCGCGCGCCGGGGTCGCGGGCGTTTGTAAAGGCATGCGAGCATCTGCCGCCTCCCTCTCTCATTATCGTTCTGTTAGCTCGGCTCTCTCATGAGGAAAGGAAAGGCTTGGGGAGAGAGCTGGGTGAGTAGGGAAGAAGCACGGGTCTCTTCCGTGGGGCCTCGTGACAATGCTTGTTGTTATTCATCCGCTGCAAGAATCGTTGTGGTAACTGTGGGGGGGGGGGGGGGGGGGGGGGGCTATTGGCTATTGCCATAAGACACGTGCAGCAGAGCGGGTATATGTCTCACACGAAGATGGACACGGTTGTATAAATAGTTACAATAGTTTCCTCTGTCATTCAAGGTGGACCACGCAGAGTCTATGACAACTTGTATCAACATTTACACCAGGAATGCTTTCTTTGAAGACATTCCCATGACTTGGTTCAAATGAATGGCATGGAATTAGTCAAGTCTTTCATCATCCCCAGATACAAAGTTTTTACATATGCATTACTACACAATGCATACCCAAAATTTCATTAATGATGTCATGTTTTAGTGACATCAAATGTAGAATCATTTTTGAATGTATATATCTGAGTAGAGTCACACAGCCTACATAAGTCACACAGCCTACATGTGTTGTAATCTGTGCCTCAGTGTCCATTCCTTGGTCCTTATAGAATCACCAGTCTGGAGACAAGGCAGAAGGGCCCAAACAGATAACACTATCTGATATTGTTTTATGTCTGTGTGGGCTTCTGCTTGTCCTTTCTTTATAATAACACTGCACCCCCTCACACACCCTCTCTCTTCTCACCCTCATTCTATTCTATCTTCTTTTCTTAGTCTACCTTGTGTTCTGTTTCGTTGTGTTCTTGAACGTAGCGTTGTTTCGTTGTGTTCTTGAACATAGCCCTGTCTTTCATTTTTGTTCATTGTTTCACCTGTGTTTGTTACTCACCTGGTCTCATCGGCTCCTTATTTAGTTCAGTTCATTCTGTTTGTGCCTTCGTGAGGTATTGTTTGTTTTGACTCTACTAAGTCTTTTCCTAGCTCGGTTGTGAGAACCAGTTATAGCCATCAGTCTTAGTTTTGATTCGCCTGCCTGTTTGCCTACCTGTGTATGACAATTGCCTGCCTGTGACCACGATTCCTGCCTTCTGCGAAGGCGAAATAAACACCTGCCGCGCTCTGCGTGTGAATCTACACCTTTTCTCCCTGAGTATTCATTACAAGTAGAAATTAAGGTATTGCTTCATAGATGTTCACTGACACTACACTCTTAGAAAAAAATGGTTCCAAAATAGTTATTCTGCTGTCCCCATAGGAGAACACTTTTTGGTTCCAGGTATAACCCATTTTGGTTTCAGGTAGAACCATTGTGCGTTTATTTGCAGATTGGGGACAGGTGGAGCTGATTGGGTCATTAAGGTGACAAGTTGCACCTGGGTTTGGGATCAACTAGGAAATAAAAGTTCCTGGTGCCCAGTTCTGGCTCTCTCTCTCCACAAGCACCATTTTGTTTTGTGGTTGATTATGTTTTTTGATTAGGTGCACCCTTCAACACTTACACACATTTTACCTTCATGCATCTCCATTACACCCCTCACATGCCTACTTTCAAACTTCACAGGTTAGTTTTCCTTTGTAGTTTTATACTTTGATAGTTATTTAATAAATATTTATTTTACTCCTTAACTGCCAATGTGTGGACTCCCTTGCTTGTCACCATCTAAGAGCCAGGTTGTGATACATGTGCAACTCTCTGTGGAAAGGGTTCTACATGGAACCCAAAAGGGTTTTACCTGTAACCAAAAGGGTTCTACTTGGAACCAATATTATCCAAAGGATTATCCTATGGGAACAGCTGAAAAAGCCTTTTAGGTTCTAGATATCACCTTTTTCTCTAAGATTGTAGTGGGGAATTATGTCCTGAGTCATGGTTGTTCAGTGGCACCAGTGATGGATTCTAAATAACCAAATATCCCCACCACACCTCTGCTTAACCATGCGGTAGCTGAGAAACAGTAGCTGTGTTGTGTTTGTTGACCACTTGTCCCTTATTAGGCCCCATGGTCTTGGCTGTGGTTACTGTCTCATCTATTGGATCCCTTTACTACTGTGCTGTCACTCTGTGAAAGTCCCTTATTAATTGAGTTTATTCAACCTAACGGGCCTATATTCAACCTTTAGGACTGTCTGAAGGACCTCGTTGAGTCTGTCTGATAGAACAACAGATGTGTCGTGTGGTGTGGTGTGGTGCAGGGCTCTACGTGGTACAATTTTGGTCGCATATGCTCCTAAATATTTTGCTGTGCTACCTGGAATTTTAGTTTGGGTGCACAAGTGCCATAGAAAAAAATACCCCATATAACATTTAGTGGAAAAGAAAGAAAGGAAAAGGGAGAGCTTCTTCAGGAGATGAGCTTCAAAGGTAGCTAGAATTCATATGTAGGCTACATCTCTGTCTTAAAAATCACATTTTCTGGTGCACCTTAACCCTATATTTTGTAATTGCTGGCAATTCGTATCATGAATATGTCTAATATTTGTGATTGTGCTCCTAGATTTCTTCATGCGCTCCTACATTTTTCAACTTAGGAGCACATATGCTCCTTGTAAAAAATGGCAGCGTAGAGCCCTGTGGTGTGGTATGTAGTTTGTGTTATGTGCCTGCTGCTGTTCATGTGTGGTTTACTTTCTTGGGTTTGAATAGAAAGTGTTGTTCTGTAGCCCTTCACTCTTCAGGTCTGGATACAAAGAAAACACTAAAAGAGAGATGGCAATAGACTAGTCCTTGGTGTGTACACAAAGAAGGCCTTTCAAAATGACTTCTCCTCATAGGTACAGTACCAGTCAAAAGTTTGGACACACCTACTCAATCCAGGGTTTTTCTTTATTTTTACTATTTTCTACATTGTCAAATAATAGTGAAGATATCAAAACTATGTAATAACACATATGGAATCATGTAGTAACCAAAAAAGGGTTAAACAAATCAAAATATATTTTAGATTTTAGATTCCTCAAAGTAGGGATGCTTTGCCTTGATGAGAGCTTTGCACACTCTTGGCATTCTCTCAACCAGCTTCATGAGGAATGCTTTTCCAAAAGCCACATATGCTGAGCACTTGTTGGCTGCTTTTCCTTCACTCAGCGGTCCAACTCATCCCAAACCATCTCAATTGGGTTGAGGTCAGGTGATCGTGAAGGCCAGGTCACCTGATGCAACACTCCATCAAATCAAGTCACATGCGCCGAATACAACCTTACAGTGAAATGCTTATATACACGCAATTAACCAACAATACAGTTTTTAGAAAAATACAAAAATTACAACAAATAATTAAGGAGCAGCAATAAAATAACAGTAGTTAAGCTATATATAGGGTGTTCCGGTACAGAGTCAATGTGTGGGGGCACCAGTTAGTCGAGGTAATTGAGGTAATATGTATATGTAGGTAGAGGTAAAGTGACTATGCATGGATAATAAACAGAGAGTGGCAGCAGCGTAAAAATGGGGGGTGGGGTGGGGACAATGAAAATAGTCTGGGTAGCCATTTGAAGCTGTTAAGCTTCGGGCGGCAGCGTAGGCTAGTGGTTAGAGCGTTGGACTAGTAACCAAAAGGTTTGTAAGATCGAATCCCTGAGCTTATAAGGTAAATATCTGTCATTCTGCCCCTGAACAAGGCAATTAACCCACTGTTCCTAGGCCGTCATTGAAAATAAGAATTTGTTCTTAACTGACTTGCCTAGTTAAATAAAGGAAACATAAAAAATAAGCGTTTTTGACCTAGATTGGCGCTCTGGAACCGCTTGCTGTGCGGTAGCGGAGAGAACAGTCTATGACTAGGGTGGCTGGAGTCTTTGGCAATTTTTTGGGCCTTCCTGGTATAGAGGTCCTTGATGGCAGGAAGCTTGGCCCCAGTGATGTACTGGGCCGTACGCACAACCCTCTGCAGTGTCTTAAGGTCAGAGGTCGAGCAGTTGCCATACCAGGTGGTGATTTCGATGGTGCAGCTGTAGAATTTTTGAGGATCTGAGGATCCATGCCAAATCTTTTCAGTCTCCTGAGGGGGAATAGGCTTTGTCGTGCCCTCTTCACGACTGTCTTGGTGTGTTTGGACCATGATCGTTTGTTGGTGATGTGGACACCAAGGAACTTGAAGCTCTCAACCTGCTCCACTACAGCCCTGTCGATGAGAATGGGGGCGTGCTCGGTCCTCATTTTTCTGTAGTCCACATTTATCTCCTTTGTCTTGATCTCGTTGAGGGAGAGGTTGTTGTCCTGGCACCACACTGCCAGGTCTCTGACTTCCTCCCAATAGGCTAACTCAGCGATGTCAGTGATCAGGCCTACCACTGTTGTGTCATCTGCAAACTTAATGATGGTGTTGGAGTCGTGCTTGGCCATTCAATCATGGGTGAACAGGGAATACAGGAGGGGACTGAGCACGCACCCCTGGGGGGCCCCTGTGTTGAGTATCAGTGTGGCTGATGTGTTGTTACCTATCCTTACCACCTGGGGGCGGCCCATCAGGAAGTCCAGGATCCAGTTTCAGAGGGAGGTGTTTAGTCCCAGGGTCCTTAGCTTAGTGATGAGCTTTGAGGGCACTATAAACGCTGACCTGTAGTCAATGAATAGCATTCTCACGTAGGTGTTCCTTTTGTCCAGGTGGGAAAGGGCAGTGTTGAGTGCAATAGAGATTGCATCATCTGTTGGATCTGCCGTGGCGGTATGCAAATTTGAGTAGGTCTAGGGTTTCTGGGTTAACTTTACTAAGGGTAGGGGGCAGCATTCAACATTTTGGATGAAAGCGTGCCCAAATTAAACCGCCTGCTACTCAGGCCCAGAAGATAGGATATGCATATAGTAGATTTGGATAGAACACACTCTAAGGTTTCCAGAACTGTTAAAATAATGTCTGTGAGTATAACAGAACTGATACGGCAGGCGAAAACCCGAGGAAAATCCAACCAGGAAGTACTATTATTTTGAAGGCTGTTTTTTCATTGTAAGCCTATCCACCATACAAAGACTTAGGACCCAGTTTACAATCTCGGTGTCTTCCTCTACATTTGGCCGGTCTTTAGGCATTGTGTCAAGCTTTTACTTTGAAAAATGAGGGAGATACAGCACTTTCAATCAGTGGCCAGTGGAAATTTCCATTCATCAGCCATGCGCCCTGATCGGGAACGCGCCTTTCTTGTTTCTCCTTTCCTATTGACAAAGCTTTTGTCCGGTTGAAATGTTATTGATTATTTATGACAAAAACAACCGGAGGATTGATTTTAAACATCGTTTGGCATGTTTCTACTAACTTTTATTGTACTTTTTTAAAACTTTTCGTCTGGAATTAGTGCACGCGCCTTTTATTACTGGATTACTGGACAAAACGGGCGAACAAAAAGGAGGTATTTGGTCATAAAGAGGGACATTATCGAACAAAACAAACATTTATTGTCTAACATGGAGACCTGGGAGTGCCACCAGATGAAGATCATCAAAGGTAAGTGATTAATTTTAATGCTTATTCTGACTTTTGTGACACTCTCCTTGGCTGGAAAATGGCTGTATGGGTTTCTGTGGCTAGGTGCAGACCTAACATCATCGCAAAGTGTGCTTTCACCGTAAAGCGTTTTTGAAATCTGACACAGCGGTTGCATTAATGGTGTTGATGTGAGCCATGACCACACTTCATGGCTACAGACGTGATTGCTACAGGTCTGTAGTAATTTAGGCATGTTTCCTTGTTGTTCTTGGGCACAGGGACTATGGTGGTCTGCTTGAAACATGTTGGTATTGCAGACTCGGTCAGGGACAGGTTGAAAATGTCAGTGAAGACACTTGCCAGTTGGTCAGCGCATGCTCGGAGTACACATTCTGGTAATCCGTCTGAACCTGTGGCCTTGTGAATGTTGACCTGTTTAAAGGTCTTACTCACATCGGCTACAGAGAGCATGATCACACAGTCATCTGGAACAGTTGATGCTCTCATTCATGCTTCAGTGTTGCTTGCCTTGAAGCGAGCATAGAAGTTATTTAGCTCATCTGGTAGGCTCATGACACTGGGCAGCTCGCGGCTGTGCTCCCCTTTGTAGTCTGTAATGGTCCCACTAAGCGCAAACCAGATAGGATGACCTATTGCTGCAGAATGCTGGGGTAGCCATGCTGGTTTAGTGTGCCTTGAATTCTAAATAAATCACCCACAGTGTCACCAGCAAAGCACCCCCACACCATCACACCCCTTCCTCCGTTCTTCATGTTGGGAACCACGTGTGCAGAGATCAACCGTTCGCCTACTCTGGGTCTCACAAAGACACGGCGGTTGGAACCAAAAATCTAAAATTTTGATTCATCAGACCAAAGGACAGATTTCCACCGATCTAATGTCCATTGCTCGTATTTCTTGGCACAAGCAAGTCTCTTCTTATTATTGTTGTCTTTTAGTAGTGGTTTATTTGCAGCAATTCGACCATGAAGACCTGATTCACGCAGTCTCCTCTGAACAGTTGATGTTGAGATGTGTCTGTTACTTGAACTCTGTGAAGTGTTTCTTCGGGCTGCAATCTGAGGTGAAGTTAACTCTAATGAACGTATCCTCTGCAGCAGAGGTAACTCTGGGTCTTCATTTCCTGTGGAGGTCCTCATGAGAGCCAGTTTCATCATAGCGCTTGATGGTTTTTGCGACTGCACTTGAAGAAACGTTAAAACTTCTTGACATTTTCCGTATTGACTAACCTTCATGTCTTCAAGTAATGATGGACCGTCATTTCTCTTTGCTAATTTGAGCTGTTCTTGCCATAATATGGACTTGGTCTTTTACCAAATAGGGCTATCTTCTGTATACCACCCCTACCTTGTCACAACACAGTTGATTGGCTCAAAAGCAATAAGAAGGAAAGGCACACCTGTTAATTGAAATGCATTCCAGCTGACTACCTCATGAATCTGGTTGAGAGTGTCACGACTTCCGCCGAAGTCGGTTCCTCTCCTTGTTCGGGCGGCGTTCGGCGGTCGACGTCAACGGTTTTCTAGCCATCGCCGATGCACCTTTCATTTTTCCATTTGTCTTGTCTTGTTTTCCTACACACCTGGTTTCAATTCCCTCAGTATTAGACGTGTATATAACCCTCTGCCCCCCCCCCCCCCCCCCATGTCTGTGTGTGGAATTGTTTGTTGTTTGGTGTATGTGCACGCTAGACTGGTTTGCGCTGGGTTATGTCAACCCATATTGTGTTTAGTGTTCTTAGTGCCGTGTGTTTTGTTCGCCGAAATTAAAGGCTCCTTTGGCTACCCAACTTCTGCTCTCCTTCCCCTGACTCCCTAACAGCCAGTTACGCATACCTAACAGAGAGAGTGCCAAGAGTGTGCTAAGCTGTCATCAAGGAAAAGGGTGGCTACTTTGAAGAATCTCAAATATAGAATATATATTTGTTTAACACTTTTTTGGTTACTGCATGATTCCATATGTGTTATTTCATAGTTTTGATATCTTCACTGTTATTCTACAATATAGAAAATAGTAAAAAAATAAAGAAAAACCCTCAAATGAGTTGCTGTCCAAACTTTGACTGGTACTGTATGTATTTGAAACAAATACCATGCAAAAGATTTAGTACTGAGATTCCCTGTCAGCACATCAATTACACGAATTACAAAAGTTTTCAGCGACTCTGAGAAAGAGCATAGTGCCCGTCAAATGCATAGCAAGTATCGGGATTATAATGGCTTCTTTAGTCTGTGTCAAACACTACTTGAACTCCTCCAGTCGCCAACAGAAGCCTATAATATTATAAGTATCATACAGAGACAATATGACTAATATGATGAACACAGAAGGAGATTATATGTGGGGTTCCACCCTGCATTCATGTTGTGACGGCGCAAAGCCCCTCTCCCTGGTCAACACACATCTGGCATATGGTGTGCTGTTACCCGATCACTACAATATCTCATGCCCGCTTTTCATATCGCAGACAAAGATATCCTGTGTCAGCCAGAGGTGCCCCAGTTTAATAGCTGGGGATCTTCTCTTCCCACATCACTCCCCTTTTCTCTGTTCCACTCTCTCTGTCTATCTTCAAAGCAACATTTCTGAGGATTTCCAACAGTTGTGGAACAATGGGAACATGTTGTTGTTCGTAATAGAAAGAAAGATCCGATTTCAAATCCTCTTTCTTTGCTTGCTTGCGCTATTAAGTTACAAATAAGTGAAGACAGATTGACTTCCCCTTTCAAAATGAATGTTGATTAAGGATAATACACGTCTAACCGTGTTAAAATCAGACTGCCACGTTTCCGTAACTTCCTCCTTAGGCGGTGCTGTTAAATCCTAGATAGCTTGACAACTATCTAGATGGAAGTGTGCCATCTCAATAGATAGCAACACAATACTCCTATTTAAAGTGTCTCAAAGGTGGGGGATCAACACATGCAGCCAGGACAAAGAAACAACAGCCAACAACCGCAATGTAGTGGTTCTTTGCTGACCCGTGCTGCATGTGTTTGAGAAGAGAAAGAGTGAACAATAGCTCTTCTATGTGGGTTGGTTGAATGTTCCCCACATGCAGGGTCTCGGGGTGACATATTTTTGGGGGTGTTCATTCATTAGGGAAAAGATTTATTACCCCCCCCCCGTCCCCCGTCTCCCCCGTCCCCCAAAAACAGATGTGAAGCAGTCGAGACGCAGACTCTTTTTGGGGGGTGCTGATGCTGCCTTCTCGTTGGGCTGTGTTGCAGGGGCTAACGCCACGTGTTCCTAATTCTGGGCCCTTTCCGTGGAAACTTTTATGGATCCCCAGATCGCATTTCTCAGAGCTGCAGAAACATCCCCCTCTGTTGTTCTATGAGGTTTAGGGTGGTGTGAGCCATAGCCTGGGACCCATTTATCTTGAAGGGTGACGTCTAGCCACAACCCTTGTCCTTTAACTTCAGTTTGTAGTCTATTCCTGCAAGGAAGGAAGAGATCCCAGCACGAACACATTCAACTGTAAAACAATGATTTTTGGATTGAATGTGAACTGCTGCAGTCTGTTTGAAGCCCACTGGATTGATTTGATGTATTAAAGATGTTTATTTCCGCACCACTTTATATCCTTTAAGAGTTTAGACAAGCCAAGTCAAAACTCATGAACCATTTACTTGTCGAAATCACATATAGCAACTATTGTGTGCTTAAAACGAGTAAGCACTAAGAAAGTGCTTCGATTCGGCAGCTCTGTTTAAGGTCCCTAGCATCCTCAAAGTATGTAGCAGTACTCACTTCAGAAGGAGCTACACAGTCACAGCCACTGCAGTGTAACTCTCTCCTATAAAGCTAGTAAGCTGGTGGGGCTCTATTAGTTATTACTGCAGGATCTTACTTTATGACCGCAATTAAGCAGGCCAGACAGTAAAAACATGACTTGTGTTTATTATCTGTCCTGGTGGTGTGGAAGGGAAGGGGTACATATTACACGCCTCTGACTACAGGAGCATAATGGCTTCTAGACCAGTGGTTTATCTGAAGAACTCTGCCTGCTCGGGTTCATTGGGGTTGAGGAACAGAGGGGGTTTGTGTGTATGTGTGTATGTAAGTGCGTGTGCGTGTTTGAGTCACTTGACAAACTCTGATCGCTCCGGAATTTGCCGGCTAACGACCCCTCGGTTATCCCCAGGGTGTATTTGACATCCTTCAGTACTGAGATCCAGGGAGGAAATCAGAGTCTGTCTTTTTAAAGTCAGTCAAGTCAGGGAAAGGTTTTAATCAAACACCATTAAGGAGAGGGAGGCCGTCGATGCTTTGGTGCGTGTTTGGCTCCACGCCAACTCTGCCATTTTACCTCAGGGTTCCGCAGAATTTAGGTTCCCCCTTAAAACAACAACTCAAAGTCATATTTACTTCTAGTCCAGACCTTGACTGCTCTCAAAAGTCGCTCCAGATAAGTAAAAGTAACATGTAAAGGCAAAAAGCAGATACATGTTTTGAATAGAAATTCGGTATTTGGGAGTGAGTACACGGTACAAATGAAAGTAAACAAGAGTTCTGACAGCCAAAGAGTCTTGAGCGTCAACAGAAATGTGTGTGTTACAGAAATGTGTGTTTTCTACAAACCCTCTGAGAGGAAGAGCATCAGCAGCCCCTGTGTTAATGCTTAACATCGATGTAGCTGCTGAACAGCAGGAGCAGATATATAGTGGCAACGTCACTCTGATGAGAGAGAACATTAAAAGCAGCACAGATACACATTATAGCTGCAAACCCTTAGCATTGGAATAACTTATGAATCATTCATAAGCATCCTGCTGTATGACGTCTTAGTCTGAGAGAAGGGGAGAGAGATTTAGCAAATTTGCATTAAACGAAAGTTGAAATGTCAAACTACTAAGCGTTGCTTTATTGGCGAGGACTTGCCAACCCTTTTCCTGTGTGCGAAGGAAAGAGCTGGAACGCGTATGCTAATTGATTGTCTGATGGGCTATTAATTCAAATCAGAGCTCGCACCGGATAAATAAAAATAACTTTCAAAACACGCTAATGATCTGATTTTACTGGCCTGCTCTCCTTGCGAGTGTTCCTCGACGCAGACTCAAGGCACACATGCACACATACACACACACACAGCCTAGTCCCAAGAGTCTCATCAGAACCCTCTCTGAGAGAGAAAGAGTAAAAAGAGAGGGAGCGAGAACGAAGAGAAAAGCAACAGAGGAGGCTAGTTTGCGTAGACGTGTTTCAGCTAATGAAAGACAACACTAATTACACTGCTAGTGTTCATATCCATTACAAAGTTCTACTGATCAGGCATTACACCTTATTCATTAGTCTTGTCTGGTTCCCCATTTCTCTATTCTTCTGTTCCCTCCATCTCATTCTCCTCTTTCTGTCTCCCGTTTCTCCCCCTGCTGATGCTTCCTCCTTCTCCCGTTGCGGCATGGAGGTTGAGAATATCCTAATATCGGTATACCAATCCTCTTTATTAAACAGTACATGCGGTAGATATGTTGTACTTGTTTGGCTAGCCACTCATTGACTGTGCAGGCAGACAGACATGCATTTGTCGCTGTCAATGACAGCTCTGATGCATGTCAACGCACAGTCCTACATTTCTACTCAGGATCAATGAATTACCATGATTAGATGCAAGAGGAATATATTTGAATCTCAGTAGAGCACTCAGCTGTTGGATTGCTACAGATGGATGGCTACCGATGCAGATGGATTTCTACAGATGTCTAACACAGTCTACCGTCCCCTTCTCTCTCCCAGGCCTCTTCAGGCCTCTCTCCCCTCCTGCTGAGGGATAAGTGACACTCTGTCTCTCTCCATGGTGTCCAGATGCTAATCCATCATTGTTAATGCCAGGCCAGGGACTATGGTAATAAGTAACTCTCCCCCTACCCCAGCCCCCCTCCCAACACACACACTGACTTTTGTGACGGCTCGGGTCCTTTGTCAGGCCGCTGCTGACCCCCTGACCCCTCGGCCCTCCTCCTATGGGAACAGGAGGAGAGGAGACAACAGGGGATCTAGCACATAGTCACACACACACACATACAGACATACGCACACACACACATATGCACACAAACAGGCATATGAGCACACACAGGCATACGCACACACACATGCACACACGCACCACACACCGGTACAGAAAGTTCACTCACACACACAAACATTCACACACACCGACTCACTCACTTATGGACACACACACACACACACACACACACACGCGCGCGCGCGCACACACACACACAAAAACTGACCCAGAGGATTACACTCACACACACAGACACACTTTCACACAAAGACACTTGTATGCTGACACAGTCACTCATCTCGTTCTTTCTCCCTCTTCTTTTCTTTCTTTCTGTCGTTTTTTTATTTGTGGGGGGTAAGATCCTTCCAAGTCATTAGTAAGCAGAGTGTGTTGAGCAGGAGATTAAGAGAGACTCTTTTTAATTAAAAGCTAGAGAAAGAGAGACGGGGCGAGATAGCAGACAGACAGAGAGAGAAAAGAGGGAGAGAAAGAGACAGAGACATAACATTAAACTAGTTTAACTCCAGGCTCAGTCAACTGAATACCCCTCACACAACTGAACTTATCCTTCAATCAGTCTAAGTCAATCTGTCTATCTTCCTATTGTTGATGTCTGTGAGAAAGAAAATCCTGTGCAACAACATTACATTCCCAACTGATGAACATTTGAAGAGGCCTCAGAGCCAAGATTACACATGAACTCTCTCCGTCAACGACAAACCTGGCATGTTCTCTCCCGCTGCTATCAACATTTGTTTTTTAGCGGAGAAGGCTGAACATGTGGCCTTGATTTTTTTTCAACTCTAGATAGCCACATTCCTAAATGGAACACGAGTGTTTAACATCTTCGAGTTAGAGAATGCTTTAAGGAAATGAATCGGCGGTATTATAGTCTATATTCCTCTTGGATTCACTCCGAGTGGAACATTGCAGGAGATGATCAGAACTTCTGGAGAGGAAAATCAAACAGGAGGATCGGACTTAAAGAAGGGTGTTGCCGTAGAGCATATTTTGAATCACACTACTTTCCATCAAACCGCCATCAAAACAACCAGCACAACACTGACCTCCTTTCTACCTTTCTGTTCTTCCTGTTTTTGTATCTTTGTTTCTTAAAAAAAAAGTTAGTGTGCATCACTTTGTCTGGGTTGGAAATGACCGTCCGGAATTCTGTTTTTACAAGGGTTAGCTAATGAGATGGATATTTTAGAGGGAATTTTAGCATGGTTTCCTTAGCATTGTGAGATTAACGACAAGGGTTCATTTGTAGGGTAATTACAGTGCCTTCAGAAAGTATTCATAACCCTTGACTTATTACCACATTTTGTTGTGTTACAGCCAGAATTCAAAATGGAATAAATCGTTTTTTTTCTCTCAACCGTCTACACACAATACCGCATAATGACAACGTGAAAACATGTATATAGAAATGTTAACACATTTATTGAAAATTAAATATGGAAATATAAAATGTACATAAGTATTCACACCCCTGAATGAATGCATGTTAGAATCACCTTTGGCACTGATTACAGCTCTGAGCTTTACACACCTGGGTTGTACAATATTTGTACATTATCTTTAAATTCTTCAAGCTCTGAAGTCTTGCCAAAGATTTTCAAGACGATTTAAGTCAAAACTGTACTGTAACTAGGCCACTCAGGAACATTCAATGTTGTCTTGGTGAGCAACTCCAGTGTATATTTGGCCTTGTGTTTTAAGTTACTGTCCTGCTGAAAGGTGAATTTGTCTGCCAGTGTCTGGTGGAAAGCAAACTGAACCAGGATTTCCTCTAGGATTTTGACTGTGCTTAGCCCTTTTCCGTTTTTTAAAATGTTTTAATCCAAAAAATCTCCGTAGTCCTTGCCTATGACAGCATGATGCAACCACTGCCATGCTTGAACATTTGAAGAGCGGTACTCAGTAATGTGTTGTGTTGGATTTGCCCCAAATGTAATGCTTTGTATTCAGTACATAAAGTGTATTTTTTTTTTTTTACTTTAGTGCCTTATTCCAGAAAGGATGCTAGTTTTTGAAAATTGTATTCTGTACATGCTTCCTTCTTTTGAATCTATCATTTAGGTTAGTATTGTGGAGTAACTACAATGTTTTTGATCCTTCTTCAGTTTTCTCCTATCACAGCCATTAAACTGTTTTAAAGCCACCATTGGCCTCATGGTGAAATCCCTGAGCGGTTTCTTTCCTCTCCTGCAACTGAGTTTGGAAGATCACCTGTATCTTGTATTGACTGGGTGTATTGATACACCATCCAAAGTGTAATTAATACATTCACCATGCTCAAAAGGGATATCCACTGTCTACTTTTCTTTATTTTTACCCATCTACCAAAAGGTGCCCTTCTTTGCGAGGCATTGGAAAACCTCCCTGGTCTTTGTGGTTGATTCTGTGTTTACAATTTACTGCTCGGCGGCGGGATCTTACAGACAATTGTATGTGTTGGGTACAGAGATGAGGTAGTCATTCAAATATCATGTTAAACACTATTCTTTCACACAGAGTGAGTCCATGCAACTTATTATGTGACTTGTTAAGCTAATTTGTACTCCTGAACATATTTAGGCTTGCCATAACAAAGGGGTTGACTATTATGGGGTATTGTGTGTAGGCCAGTGACACAACATTTCAATTTTATACATTTCAAAATCAGGCTGTAACACAATGAAAAAGTCAGGGGTGTAAATACTTTCTAAGTCTTATTGGTCTCTATTTGTGCGAAATCATGCAGACCTGTCTACTGCATCATTGTAAAGATAAGATCATCTACCATGATAAGATAGCATGCTTGTGAGTAACCTTTGTTCAACTCTAATCATTTAACTTTCTCTGTTGTAGAGAGAGAGAGAGAGAGAGAGAGGTCCTATATCCACACATAGGTCTAGTAGTAGTAATAAATGATGTCCTCTCACATTTCCGTGTTGTGGTATGGTGTACTCTGATGAGAAATGGGTTGAAGAAACAGTAGGATAGGAGAGTTGGATCTTATCTGGGTAGACTGAAGTTGGTCAAGATCTGGACTGGAGAGGATGTTCTGTAAAGGACAGGGCCCAGTTACTGTCTACCCATTGTCTTACTGAAGTACAGGCGCTATGCAGTTTGTTTTCATTTGGACCTTACTTACTTCATGCAAATGGATTGTGAGTGGGAGTAGTAGTATGACAAAGCATCTGATGTTATTGGAGCTGCACATATAATCCTCTTTGCCTGTGTTTTACAATAGCTCTGAAAAGATGAGACAACAAGATGAGATGTCAACAACAGACAGGATAGCGTGATGTTAAAAGAAACATAGATTGGTAGTGACGCTGTACAAAGCAATGGTAACTGTAGAGCTGAAACCTCTTTAAGCCTTCCGCATGCTTCGGTTCGGCTGGCGCCTAGCAGAACCTGGCTATGCAAACCAAACGAGTGTGCTCATATACAGTGCTCCCTTAAAAGACCTTCGCTTGAAATACGAGAAGAAACAGCAATAGTACTGTTTGTCCATTTTGAGATGCTGTAGCAAGTATACGCTTCCTCAAAATAGTCCGAACTAATCTGAGATAACTCAAGAAATCTGTCTTCAATTTTTATGTTTTTGTTTAGATCTTAGTCACGCAATTTCACATCTAACTAAGATGGTTGGTGCAGTATTTCTTAGTCACGGGGTAAGTTGAAATAAAATAAAATGGAAAGGGTTCAGCATTGCCCTGCAGCAGACAACTTCACACAGCAGCCAGAGTGAGAGTGAGGGAGAGAGGAGGGGGAGCAAAGTTAGAGGGAGGGGAAAAGAGAGGGAGAAAGAGCAAGACAGCAGTTAGAGAGATATGGATAGAGGAAGTTGAAAGAGAGGCGAGAGAAAGAGAAGAGAGAGGAGAGAGAAAAAGAGCAGCGAGGGAGAGAGAAAGAGTGCAGAGAGGGAGACAGAGAAAAGGAGATCAGGGGTCTGAAGTTCTGATCAGTAATTAGTGTGCAGTCTCTCTCTCTTTATCTAGCCGAGCAGCGCTAGTCAGCTAATCAGCTCAGCAATCAGCCTATGTGTGTTAGCACTACAATTCATTCCACTCCATTTGCCCCTCGCTCCCCAACCCTCCTTTTACATTCTGTCACTCCTTTCTTCTCCTCTCCTTTCTTTGGAAGGAGACACCCCGTGAACAGGCTGTCGGCTTGGCGCTCACAGAAAGGGGGTTATATTTCAAGGCGACCAACACCACCCAGTAAAGGGGAGGGGGGGCTTACACACCATATACGCACACACACACCCCCACCATCTAAGCACTTAACCCGACTCCCCCCCACCTCTTTCTCTTTTTCCTTCACTGTAAAAATAAATCAATCTCATCTGTAGCCTCTAAGGCTCTCTGGCTCTCTCTTTCTTTCTCTCATTCCCTCTCTTTCTCTCTCCTCTTTCACACAAACACACTTCGGGGAGCTAGCTGTTCAAACAACATTTTGTTCCATTACTCTGTGTGTATGTAGAAAAGTTTCAGTTCCATTACTCAAAATAAAGGAATGGTGTTTGAGATTTCCCGTCTACCCTCCCTCCCCCCTCCCTCTCTCTCTCTCTCTCTCTCTCTCTCTCGCGCTCTGTCCCTCCCTCCAGATTGACGGTCAGAGAAGATGCAGCAAGCTAACAGTGAGTAAGCCAAATGATTATTCACAGGCAGAGGTCCCCCCCCCCCTCTCTCTCTCTCCTTATTTCTCTCCCTGGGCTGGGTTGTGGTCCCAGGGCCTGGCCTGCCATATGTCTGGTGGTAGAGCAGGCTGGCTGGGGCGTGATATGAGGTTTCACCCGGGAACAAAGGCAGGCCTGGTGCTCAATGATGTCTATGAATGTATGGGGTCACATTGACAGAGCTGGGGACAGGGGAGGAGGTAGGGGGGAGGCAGGAGGAGGTAGGTCAGTGTGTTGTCCCGATTTGGGGAGTGGGGGATTCTACGTCAGCCTCAGGGATGACAAGGTGGATGACCCCCCCCCTGTCCCTTCACCCCTACCTCTCACTGCCCCCCCCCCTCTCTCTCTTACACACACCCCTTTACTGACTCTGTTTCTTCCATTCTCATTATTTTCTCTCTATTCACATGGCTGTCTCCTTTTGTCCTAACAAAGTTAAGTCCAAAAGTTGTGCGCAGGGTGATAGAGGGAGGTGGCAATTGCAATGTGTGCATGTGTGGGCAATGTGTGCATGTGTGGGTTACTATCCAAATGCAATCCGTTACAGTTGCTAGTTACCAGTCCAAAACTGTAATCAGTAATGTAAGGTTTGGATTAGCCAAACTCAGTAACGTAATCTGATTACTTTCAGTCACTTTTGGATTACTTTCCCTTTAAGAGGTATTATAAGAAGACAGAAAGGATCCATCAAACACATTTCGTGTTTCATCATAGTGGTATCTGACCTGTGGTCAGACTCAATCAGGTGGAGACTTAAACATGCACCTTTATTCAATGCTGAATTGAATGTAATTTATTTTTTTCAGCAAACATCCTTTCTGAATTTAAAAGTAATCATCTAGTTTGTGTGTGTGTGTGTGTGTGTGTGTGTGTGTGTGTGTGTGTGTGTGTGTGTGTGTGTGTGTGTGTGTGTGTGTGTGTGTGTGTGTGTGTGTGTGTGTGTGTGTGTGTGTGTGTGTGTGTGTGTGTGTGTGTGTGTGTGTGATCATGTGAATGTGTGTGGCTGTTGCAGTGGGACAGAGGGGCACAAAGAAGCACTGTAGAGTCCACCAGCTGGACAGATGATTTAAAGCTATTTAATAGTGTATGGAGACACAGTTAAAGCACACGCACACAAACACACACGCACACACACACACACACGCTCAAACGCACACATATGACACAGGCCATTTCTCCTAACCTTTGAGTTTGAGCTGACCAGATTATTATCCCATGGCCAAGCAGCTTCTCTTTATAAAGTTACTGATGTCCACTTCTCCTGTGTCTGTCTCCATCAGTTAGGAACGACATCACGTAGACCCTATAAACCCAAGCAGGGGTCCCAGGCTATTTACCTGCCCACTTTTTATGACTTCAGACAGAGAGTTATTTGTCCTTTATGAGTTTCCACTGTTGTCTCTGTCTGGTTAGAGTCTGAACGGGAATTATCCATGCAATAAGATGTGTTTTCCTTATGAAAAGCATGGAAAGCTCTTCATAAACAGCGCACACAGTGCCTCTAGAAAGTCAAATCAAATCAAACCTTATTTATCACCTGCGCCGAATACAATATGTGTAGACCTCACCGTGAAATGCTTACTTGCAAGCCCTTAACCAACAGTGCAGTTCAAGAAAGAGTTAAGAAAATATTCCCAAATTAACTAAAGTAAAAAAGAAGTAACACAATATAATAACAATAACGAGGCTATGTACAGGGATTACCGGTACCGAGTCAATGAGCGGGGGTACAGGTTAGTTGAGGTAATTTGTACATGTAGGTGAAGTGACTATGCATAGATAATAAACAGTGAGTAGCAGCAGTGTAAAAAACTAATGGAGGGGGGGACAATGTAAATAATCCGGTGGCCATTTGATTAATTGTTCAGCAGTCTTATGTCTTGGGGATAGAAACTGTTAAGGAGCCTTTTGGTTCTAGACTTGGCGCTCCGGTACCGCTTGCCGTGCGTTAGCAGAGAAAACAGTCTATGACTTGGGTGACTCGAGTCTTTGACAATTTTGGGGGTTTTCCTCTGACACTGCCTAGTATATAGGTCTTGGATGGCAGGAAGCTTGGCCCCAGTGATGTACTGGGATGTACGCATTACCCTCTCTAGCACCTTACAGTCAGATGCCGAGCAGTTACCATACCAGCCGGTGATGCAACCGGTCAGGATGCTCTCGATGGTGCAGCTGTAGAACTTTTTGAGGATCTGGGGACGCATGCCGAATCTTCTCAGTCTCCTGAGGGGGAAAAGGTGTTGTCGTGCCCTCTTCACGACTGTCTTGGTGTGTGTGGACCATGATAGTTTGTTGGTAATGTGGACACCAAGGAACTTGAAACTCTCGAACCGCTCCACTACAGCCCCGTCGATGTTAATGAGGGCCTGTTTGGCCCGCCTTTTCCTGTAGTCCATGATCAGATCCTTTGTCTTGCTCACGTTGAGGGAGAGGTTGTTGTCCAGGCACCACACTGCCAGGTCTCTGACCTCCTCCCTATAGGCTGTCTCATCGTCGTCGGTGATCAGGCCTACCACTGTTGTGTCGTCACCATCTTAATGATGGTTTTGGAGTCGTGTTTGGCCACGCAGTCATGGGTGAACTTTGAGCACAGGAGGGGACTAAGCACACACCCCTGAGGGGCCACAGTGTTGAGGATCAGCGTAGCAGACATATTGTTGCCTACTCTTACCACCTGGGGGCGGCCCGTTAGGAAGTCCAGGATCCGGTTGCAGAAGGAGGTGATTAGTCCCAGTGTCCTTAGCTTAGTGATGAGCTTTGTGGTGTTGAACGCTGAGCTGTAGTCAATGAACAGCATTCTCACATAGGTGTTCCTTTTATCCAGGTGTGAAAAGGCAGTGTGGAGTGTGATTGAGATTGTGTCATCTGTGGATCTGTTGGGGCGGTATGCGAATTGGAGTGGGTCTAGGGTATTCGGGAGGATGCTGTTGATGTGAGCCATGACCAGCCTTTCAAAGCACTTCATGGCTACAGACATGAGTGCTATGGGGCGGTAATAATTTAGGCAGGTTACCTTCGCTTCCTTGGGCACAGGAACTATGGTGGTCTGCTTGAAACATGTAGGTATTACAGACTTGGTCAGGGAGAGGTTGAAAATGTCAGTGGAGACACTTACCAGTTAGTCCACGCATGCTTTGAGTACACGTCCTGGTAATCCGTCTGGCCCCGCGGCTTTGTGAATGTTGACCTGTTTAAAGGTTTTGCTCACATCAGCTACCGAGAGCGTTATCACACAGTCGTCCAGAACCACTGGTGCTCTCATGCATGCTTCAGTGTTGCTTGTGTTGAATCGAACATAACATTTATTTAACTCGTCTGGTAGCCTCGCGTCATTGGGCAGCTTGCGGCTGGGTTTCCCTTTGTAGTCGGTAATAGTTTTCAAGCCCTCCCACATCCGACGAGCATCAGAGCCGGGTGTAGTAGGATTCAATCTTAATCCTGTATTGCTTATTTGATCGTTCATCTGAGGGCATAGCGGGATTACTTATAAGCGTCCGGATTAGTGACCCACTCCTTGGAAGCGGCACCTCTAGCCTTTAGCTTGATGCGGATGTTGCATGTAATCCATGGCTTCTGATTGGGATATGTACGTACGGTCACTGTCCACATCACTTATTGAAGAAGCCGATGACTGAGGCTGTATACTCCTCAATGACATTTGATGAATACCGTAACATATTCCAGTCTGTGCTAGCAAAACAGTCCTGTAGCGTAGCATCCGTGTCATCTGACCACTTCCGTTTTAAGCGAGTCACTGGTACTTCCTGCTTTAGTTTTTGCTTGTAAGCAGGAATCAGGAGGACAGAATTATGGTCCGATTTGCCAAATGGAGGGCGGGGGAGAGCTTTGCATGCGTCTCTGTGTGTCACGCCCTGACCATAGTTTGCTTTGAATGTTTTATGTTTTGTTTGGTCAGGGTGTGATCTGAGTGGGCATTCTATGTTGTATGTCTGGTTTGTCTATTTCTATGTGTTTGGCCTGATATGGTTCTCAATCAGAGACAGGTGTTTTGCGTTGTCTCTGATTGGGAACCATATTTAGGTAGCCTGTTTTGTATTGTGGGTTGTGGGTGATTGTCCATGTGTAGTGTTTAGTGTCAGCACTATTTGTTATGAAGCTTCACGGTCGTCGTTTATTGTTTTTTTATTAGTTTTGCTGTTTTGTGTTCTCTTTCTATTAAAAACAAGATGAACACATACGACGCTGCATATTGGTCCTCGGATCCTTCAAACTTTTCCTCCTCAGACGAGGAGGAGGAAGACAGCCGTGACACTGTGTGCGGAGTAAAGGTGGTCTAGAGATTTTTCCCTGGTTGCACGTGACATGCTATTAAAAATGAGCTAAAACGGATTTAAGTTCCCCTGCATTAAAGTCCCCGGCCACTAGGAGCGCCGCTTCTGGATGAGCATTTTCTTGTTTGCTTATGGCCTTATACAGCTGGTTGAGTGCGGTCTTCGTGCCAGCATCAGTTTGTGGTTTTAATTAGACGGCGACGAATAATATAGATGAGAACTCTCTTGGTAGATACTGTGGTCTACAGCTTATCATAAGGTACTCTACCTCAGGCGAGCAATACCCCGAGACTTCTTAAAATATTTGACATCGCGCACCAGCTGTTATTGACAAATAGGCACATACCCCTGCCCCTCGTCTTACCAGATGTAGCTTCTCTGTCGTGCCGGCGCATGGAAAATCCCGCCAGCTCTATATTATCCATGTCGTCGTTCAGCCACGACTCGGTGAAACATAAGATATTTCAGTTTTTAATGTCCCGTTGGTAGTATTCACACCCCTTGACTTTTTCCACAATTTGTTGTGTTACAAAGTTGAATTCAAATCGATTTAATTGTACTTTTTTTTCAACAATCTACACAAAATACTCTGTAATGTCAAAGTGGAAGAAAAATTAATTGTAACATTTGTTAAAGAATATATGAAGTAATAAAACACTAATATGTAATAAAACACTAACATATCTTGATTAGATAAGTAGTAACCTCCCTGAGCCAATACATGCTAGATTCACCTTGGGAAGTGATTACAGCTGTGTCTTTCTGGTTAAGTCTCTATGAGCTTTGCACACCTGGATTGTAACAATTTTACACATTCTTCTTTTAAACATTCTTCAATCTCTGTCAAGTTGGTTGTTGATCATTGCTGGAGAGCCATTTTCAAGTCTTGCAATAGATTTTCAAGACGATTTATGTCAAAACTCTAACTAGGCCACTCAGGAACATTCAATGTTGGTAAAAAACTGTGTTTTAGTTCATTGTCCTACTGAAAGGTGAATTTGTCCCCCTTTTTCTAGGATTTTGCCTGTACTTAGCTCTATTCCGTTTATTTTTATCCTAAAAAACATACCCATAACATGACGCAGCCAGTGATGTGATATGTTGGATTTGCTCCAAACATAACACTTTGTATTCAGGATGTAAAATATATTTCTTTACCACATTTTTGGTAGTTTTACTTTAGTACCTTCTTGCCAACAGGATGCATATTTTTATTCTGTACATGCTTCCTTCTTTTCACTCTGTCAATTAGGTTAGTATTGTGGAGTAACTACAATGCTGTTGATCCTTAGGTTTCTCCTACCACAGCCAATAAACTCTGTAACTGTTTAAAAGTCACCATTGGCCTCATGGTGAAATCCCTGAGCGGTTTCCTTCCGCTCCGGCAACCGAGTTAAGAAGGAAGCCTGTTTCTTTGTTGTGACTGGGTGTATTGACACACCATCCAAAGTGTAATTAATAACTTCATTCAATGTGTGCTTTTTTATTTTGACCCATCTACCAAAAGGTGCCCTTCTTTTGGAGGTATTGGAAAACTTCCCTGGTCTTTGTGATTGAATCTGTGTTTGAAATTCATTGCTCGACTGAGGGACCTCACAGATAATTCAATGTGTGGAGAGGTGTGAAGATTTACTATCGTTAAAGTTTTTATTTCAGTGTAGGTAGTAAGCTTCCCACAGTTTGACTTGAGAGCAGCCGTAAGGAGAAAATGTTATTTAGTCATTAAAAAAGGTAGTCATTAAAAAATTATGTTAACACTATTATTGCACACAGAGTGAGTCCATGCAACTTATTATGTGACTTGTTAAGCACATTTGTTGTCCTGAACTTATTTAGGCTTGCCATAACAAAAGGGTTGAACACTTACTGACTCAAGATATTTCAGCTTTTCATTTTTAATTAGTTTACATTTCAAAAAACACAATTCCACTTTGACATTATTGGGTATTGTGTGTTGGCCAGTACAATACATCTCAATGTCATGCATTTTAAACTAAGGCTGTAACACAAAATGTGGAACAATGCAAGGAGTGTGAATACGTTCTGAAGGCACTGTATCAATGGCCAAGGACTTCATTCAGTTTGTTTAAGTTAGACTAGATGATAGTTCGACTAGATGATAATTAGACTAGATGATAGTTAGACTAGATGATAATTAGACTAGATGATAGTTAGACTAGATGATAATTAGACTAGATGATAGTTAGACTAGATGATAATTAGACTAGATGATAGTTAGACTTGATGATAATTAGACTAGATGATTGTTAGACTAGATGGTCAAGCAAGACATATTGACTATGATCTAAACAGCTACCTTCTTTCTTATGTCTTATTTAAAGTACTGAACAAGCCCTACTGAAAGTTCTACTGTAAGCCCTACTGTAAGTCCTACTGTAAGTCCTACTGAAAGCCCTACTATAAGCCCTACTGTACGTCCTAATGTAAGCCCTACTGTAAGTCCTACTGTAAGTCCTACTGTAAGTCCTACTGAAAGCCCTACTGTAAGTCCTAATGTAAGCCCTACTGTACGTCCTAATGTAAGTCCTAATGTAAGCCCAACTGTACGTCCTAATGTAAGCCCTACTGAAAGCCCTACTGAAAGCCCTACTGAATGCCCTACTGTAAGTCCTACTGTAAGCCCTACTGTACGTCCTACTGTAAGCCCTACTGAAAGCCCTACTGCAAGCCCTACTGTAAGCCCTACTATAAGTTCTACTGAAATCCCTACTGTAAGCCCTACTGTAAGTTCTACTGTAAGCCCTACTATAAGTTCTACTGAAAGCCCTACTGTAAGCCCTACTGTAAGCACTACTGTAAGCCCTGCTGTGAATCCTACTGTAAGTCCTACTGTAAGTTCTACTGTAAGCCCTACTGTAAGCCCTACTATAAGTTCTACTGAAAGCCCTACTGTAAGCCCTACTATAAGTTCTACTGAAGGCACTACTGTAAGCCCTACTGTAAGCACTACTGTAAGCCCTGCTGTGAATCCTACTGTAAGTCCTACTGTAAGTTCTACTGTAAGCCCTACTGTAAGCCCTACTATAAGCCCTACTGAAAGCCCTACTGAAAGCCCTACTGTAAGTCCTACTGTAAGTCCTACTGTAAGTCCTGCTGTACGTTTTACTGTAAGCCCTACTGTATGTTCTACTGTAAGTCCTACTGTAAGCCCTACTGTAAGTCCTGCTGTAAGTCCTACTGTAAGCCCTACTGTAAGTTCTACTGTAAGCCCTACTGTAAGTTCTACTGTAAGTCCTACTGTAAGCCCTACTGTAAGTCCTGCTGTAAGTTTTACTGTAAGCCCTACTGTAAGTCCTGCTGCAAGTCCTACTGTAAGCCCTACTGTAAGTTCTACTGTAAGCCCTACTATAAGTTCTACTGAAAGCCCTACTGTAAGCCCTACTGTAAGCACTACTGTAAGCCCTGCTGTGAATCCTACTGTAAGCCCTACTGTAAGTCCTACTGTAAGCCCTGCTGTGAATCCTATTGTAAGCCCTACTGTAAGTCCTACTGTAAGCCCTACTATAAGTTCTACTGAAAGCCCTACTGTAAGCCCTACTGTAAGCATTACTGTAAGCCCTGCTGTGAATCCTACTGTAAGCACTACTGTAATAGCTTGTTATTTGCTTTTACATACCTATTAACTTTTCTCTGTCTTTGGATTCTTTGTCTGAGTTTTAATGTGGAGACACATCTGGATAGAGTTGGAGAGACAGAGAGAGAAGTAGAGGGAAAGAGAGAAAGCAAGAGGGAGAGGGTGAGACAGCGAGAGAAAGAAGTGTTGATTTAACTGAAGCAGCAGAGTTCCTTTGTGAGAGTCTGTTGGAGCTGGATTTGGTTTATTGGGACTGGGAACGGGGGTGGAACAGAGGGGTGGCAATGTTTGAGAATATTTCCTTTGGAAACTGTTGAAGCCGAGCGCTGTCTTGAAGCCACAGCAGCAGTCGCCCCCCTCTCTCTTCTCTATGCATACCTCGCTCCCTCTCTCTTGTGGAGAGCTGGGCAGAAGCAAAACAATGAGCCCTTTTATCCTCCACCCCTAGCTTTCTCTCTCTCTCATCCCCTCTCACATCTGTTTACATGGTCTCTACTCACCACTCCAGCCCCCCCCCCACTCCCCCTCTGTCCCCCTTCCTAACCCAAAGACTGAGGAAGGTCCAGCTCTCTCCATTTGTGTTACTCCTCAAAGACTCTGTAGTGGCTAACCACACCCCCAGAAACAAACTGCAACCGCCACATCCCTCTATTCCCTATGCCACTGGACACACATACATACGATGGAACACACACTAGAACCTCCATTTCAACAGTTGTGGTCTCTGGCTCGGGAACAATTCTCTTCCCACACTAAAGTGAACTTCCTTGACGCATGTAAGACCAGATCACTTTATTGTTCGAAACCACAAAGATCTTCATTGGAAGTTCCCCTGAATGTTCAGATGTGTAAGGATCAGGATGTTGCGAAAATGAACATCTGTAGTTATTCACTGTCCCACCTCAATGTCTCCTGTCACTGACGTAGGACGGTTAGTTCTGATTGGTCAGCATCATTTAAAGAAATAATGCACCCCAATGCTTCCTCCACCACCACTAACCCACACCCACACACACACTCCCCTGCACCACTTCTGAGACAGAGCAGAGGAGCTAAATGAAGATGAATGGAGAGCATCTGATAGAATAAAGCGGAGGAGAGGAGGAGAGGCAGACTCAGACCTCTTTATCCTTCCTGTAACACAAGTGTTTATATTTCCATTTTAAAACGACTTCAACTCGGGTATTTAAACATGGAAAGTATGTTCAGCTCAACTTCTGAATTGAAATGTAACTGATTGGTTCTGACTCTGCTGGTCTTTGCAACACGCACAGCTTCCATCTGGCTAGTACTGTTCGTGTATGTGTTTGCGTGCGTGTGTGTGTGCGTGCGTGCGAGAATCTTAATGGTTTCCCGGCCGGTCCTTCATGTCTCAGAACCCAGCACCCTGTTGATCATGGTTTCTCAGTGTGTCCATGTGTGTGCGCCATGAACACTCCTGACATCACTCAAAGCAAATATTTGAATATTAACCGTCACCAAGTTCCAGCTTTGTGGTTTTTAAAGAATCTGCCATTTGAGAATAGCATGGAGCCAGATAGAGTCCTACCGCACCCCTCTCTCTCACTCCATTCCCCCTCCATTCCCCCTCCCTTCACCCCCCATATTTATCTTTCCTTTTCTTTCTGCAAGTCTTTTTGTCTGGAGCTCGGGATACAGCAGTTTCTGCTGAATGTGCCGTAAAACCATGAACTTTATAAACTTGTGTGTGTGTGTGTGTTTTTATTGGAAGGCCCGTGTCGAGGTCTGTGGTTTGAAAGAGTCCCTCTAGAACTAGGAGCGAGTGAGAGAGGAAACGAGGGAGAGAAAAGGGAAAGGGAGAGAGAGAGCTTCATGATGAAAGTGATCAAGCTATGGACTCTGTCCCAGACTCTCTCTCCAAATGCACAAAAGCCTGCTGCTTTCTGGGTAATTTCATTATGTGTGTCCTTTTGGTGAAATCTGGTGGTTTGCTAGAAGAACAGCGTAGCTTTGAGGGCTGTGCGTGCACGTGTGTGTGTGCTGTGTGTCTATGCATGCCTGCGTGTGTCTGGGTGTCTGTGCTTGTGTGTGTATAGATGCATTTGTGCTTGCCTGTGTGGGTATGTGGATGCTGTGTGATTAGTTAAATATGGCTAGGTTTAGCCCGTAAGTCCGTTTGAGATCTATTCTTGCCTGGCTGCAGGGAGGCTTAGGAATGCAGTCACAGTCCTATTTGGGAATTCAGGCAGGATGCTGTTGGGACTCTATTTGGAACCCACCAGTTTGGCCTTCTTTCCACTGTTAAGGAAACAGTCACATTGTACTGTAGGATGAAAAAAAGTGTTGTTTATGAACATCTAGCTACAGATGCGCTCTCTTAATTTAACCAGCTTCTCACAGCAGGAAAATAGTCCTGCAGCGACAGGAAATGTGAATTATTATATGTATTATAATTGATATACATTTTTTGTAGGGGTTGATGCATTTTTCATAAGTGAAAATTAAGTCTAAAATGTTTAAGTATTCACCTCCCCCTCTCTTTCCTTCCCATCTCCCCCATCACCTGATGAGAGGAGAGGAGAAATAAGAGGGATAAGAGATCCAGGCCAGGAGCCAGGGTCAGGGGGAGTCCAGCAGGAGGAAGCCCAGCAGGACAGCTCTCAGAGCAAGGAGGGTCAGGGAGGGTCAGGGTTTGTCTAGAGGACAGAAGCGACATAATGGGGACAAGAATCATGAGACCTGGATCAAATCATCTCTCTAGGGAAATTCCACCTGAGCACTATTTAGAAAATTAGTACTGGTGAAACGTTTAGTCTGTTTGAGCATCTATAAATGCATGGTACAGATGTAGGAACTAAATTTGAGCCAGTTTGCAATAGCATGAAAATAATCCTGCAGCGACAGGAAATGTGAATTGTTATGTGGATTATAATTAATGGACATTTTTGTAGAGGATGATGCATTTTTTGAAGGGGAAATCAAGTATCAAATGTCATTTTTAAACCTCTAATACATTGCAGGAAATGCATTGCAGGAGAATTCTCCTGCAACAGGGTGATCAATTTAAGTGCCTTCATCTGTACTCAACAATCAGCAGCATTCACATTGTATCCTCAGTCTCTAGGCTATGTGAAGCAAATACATGTTTCAGGAAAAACACTGTTCTATTGTGTTTATGATCAAAAGTTGGACCGGGAGTTTGGAAAAATTGCCTCTATGGGAAGAGGTTGTAAAGTTAGGCATAAAATAAACATACCGATTTTAGTATGCTTTAAAAATAGGGTATGGTGTTTCCTTCACTCAGCATTCATGGTTGTTTGTGTATTTTTATTTATGTGTGGTGGGGGAGGTATCCGTTCATAGAGGCTCATGGTCACTCAGTTATGCACGTAGTGATGGTCCACACACACACACACACACACACACACACACACACACACACACACACACACACACACACACACACACACACACACACACACACACACACACACACACACACACACACACACACGAGAAAGGCTCCACTTTCACAAATGTAATGTAGAGCGCCACAGGGCCTGGTGCTGCTCTTTTCTTGAATAAATGTTTTATTCTGATGAGGGGGCATTAGTAATGCAGGCATTAGCGTGTGTGTGTGTGTATGAGTGTATGAGTGTATGAGTGTATGAGTGTGCCTCTGTGAATGCCAGTGTGCATGGTTTTGGTGTATGTGTGCGTGTGCGTGCGCGTGTTATTCCAACGATGAAGCTTTGAATGGCATTAATGCAGTTGTGATGGAATCAGGCAGAGTTAAGATTCCATCTCTGGCTGCCCATGGCAACTCATAGGCTTATACCCTGCTGTCCATGACCCCTTCAACCCTTTCTGATCCCTGACCTCTGATCTCTCTGCTCATCTATATATTGAGAGTGAAAAGGGCATCTGTCAAAGCCAGCTCTCTTTCTCTCAACACTCACCGTCTGTCATGTTCACACCAGCTCAACTTATGCAGATCGACGCTTTCTCTTCCCACAATTCATACGCCGGAAATAGATTTTCGCTGAAGGCAATTTACTGTCTGATCGTACTGTGCACCAGTGCAGGCAATCTGCACTATGTATTCCACACAGCTGCCTGTGTACTGTACAGTGTGTGTGTGTGTGTGTGTGTGTGTGTGTGTGTGTGTGTGTGTGTGTGTGTGTGTGTGTGTGTGTGTGTGTGTGTGTGTGTGTGTGTGTGTGTGTGTGTGTGTGTGTGTGTGTGTGTTTAATTGCATTAAAATGCACTTGCGCATAACACAAACACACTCACATACACACAGATCAGTGTTGGTCTGACATTACCTACAGAATAGAGCAGTATGATGATGTCCCACAAGGCTTTGGTCTGTCATTGTTATATTGTTTTCATTGTTTATCCCCCCCTCACTCTCTCTCTCTCTCTCTCTCTCTCTCGCGCTTGCTCTCTTTCTCTCCCCTCTCCTTTATGAGGAGTAAAACAGAGAGAAAAGTGAGTGCAGCTGTCAGAGGTCGTGCTGTGTTCTCCTGCCTTACCTCCTGTTACCTGCCACACCATGCACCTGTCGCAGGCAGACACACCTCTCACACAAAGAGTAGGAAGCAGGGAGGGAGGGGCCACTCCAAACTGAATATGCTGCAGTAATAACTGTATAGGGTTGAGACAACCGTAGAATATCTACTGTTTGTGTGAAAATTAAATTAAGAATGTCACAACAGTACAGAATAGAGTCAAGGGCCTCATGTATTTTCAAAGCACATATAATTTGTGTGTTAAAGGTTTTATGTTGATACTGAATGTTGATTATAAAGATTGGGAGGAGACCAAATTAAATGTTATTTTCATTTGGTAGTGCCAGGTATTATTACAAGCTTAGCTTTTATTACTGTTATTGTCACAGTGCCAGGTTTGTGCTGGATACTTGTAGACGTTGTGTCTTGGCTGTAGTCCTACGGGCCTGAGCAGCTAGGTCATTACCTACTAAATCCTTCAGCCACACATTCATTTATAGTACAAAGATGATCTTATTGTAACACACACACACACACACATACACACATAACACATATGGAATTATGTAGTAACCAAAAAAGTGTTAAACAAGTCAAAATATATTTTATATTTGAGATTCTTCAAAGTAGCCACCCTTTGCCTTGATGGCAGCTTTGCACACTCTTGGCATTCTCTCAACCAGCTTCATGAGGTTCCATTTCAATTAACAGCTGTGCCTTGTTAAAAGTTAATTTGTGGAATTTCTTTCCTTCCTAATGTGTTTGAGCCATTCAAATGTGTTCTGACAAGGTAGTGGTGCTATACTCAAATAAGCAAAGAGAAATGACAGCATCATTACTTTAAGACATGAAAGTCAGTCAAAGCAGAAAATTTCAGGAACTTTGAACGTTTCTTCAAGTACAATCGCAAAAAAACATAAAGCGCAATGATGAAACTGGCTCTCATGAGGACCGCGACAGGAAAGCAAGACCCAGAGTTACCTCTGCTGCAGAGGATAAGTTCATTCGTGTTAACTGCACCTCAGAAATTGGAGCCCAAATAAATGCTTCACAGAGTTCAAGTAACAGACACATCTCAACATCAACTATTCAGAGGAGACTGTGTGACCAGGCCTTCATGGTCAAATTGCTGCAAAGAAACCACTACTAAAGGACACTAATAAGAAGAAGAGACTTGCTTGGGCCAAGAAATACGAGCAATGGACATTAGACCGGTGGGAATCTGTCCTTTTGGTCTAATGAGTCCGAATTTGAGATTTTTGGTTCAAACCGCCGTGTCTTTGTGAGACGCAGAGTAGGTGAACGGATGATCTCCTCATGTGTGGTTCCCACCGTGAAGCATGGATGAGGAGGTGTCATGGTGTGGGGATGCTTTGCTGGTGACACTGTCAGTGATTTATTTAGAATTCAAGGCACACTTAACCAGCATGGCTACCACATCATTCTGCAGCGATGCACCTATCTGGTTTGCTCTTAGTGGGACTATCATTGGTTTTTCAACAGGACAATGACCCAACACACCTCCAGACTGTGTAAGGGAAATTTGACCAAGAAGGAGAGTGATGGAGTGCTGCATCAGATGACCTGGCCTCAACAATCACCCAACCTCAACCCAATTGAGATGGTTTGGGATGAGTTGGACCGCAGAGTGAAGGAAAAGCATTCCACAAGTGCTCAGCATATGTGGGAAATCCTTCAAGACTGTTGGAAAAGGATTCCAGGTGAAGCTGGTTGAGAGAATGCCAAGAGTGTGTAAAGCTGTCATCAAGACAAAGGGTGGCTACTTTTTTTAAAATTTGTTTAACACTTTTTTGGTTACCACATGATTCCATATGTGTTATTTCATAGTTTTGACGTGTTCACTATTATTCTACAATGTAGAAAATCTAAATAAAGAATGAAAAAGTCAAAATAAAGAAAAAACCCTAGAATGAGTAGGTGTGTCCAAACCTTTGACTGGTACTGTATGTCTGAACGTGTGTGTATTTGTGTATGGCTGAATGTGTGTGTTTGTGTGTGTGTTATTCCACTCATTCTCTGTCTCTCCCTCTCTCCCTCCCACTCACCCTCCATTCCCTCTCTGCCTCTCCTCACATCGCTCCCCTGCTGTTTTCTGTCTTGACTTCCCTTCCTTGCCTCCCTCCCTTCCTCTCGCCGACTGTTATTTGTCATAGCTGTGGTGTGCACTTTTAAAACATCTGCTTACATTAATAGCACACTTTAGCATCAATGATGTATTTCTTTAAACATATCTGCACATATTCATTACATGGATTTATAAGTCCTCCTGTAGAGCACCTGTACAGTCAATTTATACCAGGCCTGATCAGACTCATCAGCACATCTTAAATATTCAAGGCAGGCCCATTAGATTTATGGTCTGCCTGAGCAAAGATTATTTAAACAGAGTTTTTTTTTCACATATATTTTTTTCTGAAAAGGACACAATTCTTTTCTAGTTGTTTATGCAAAGTCAGCCGTTATACAGTCTGTCTCAGACTGCCGATGATAAAGGACGAGAAAAGATGTGATCACTTGGATTTGGCATGTTTCTGCCTACCTCTGCAGTATTTCACCACACACACATACACTCTCTCCCTCTCACTCTCTCTCACACACACATTTTTCTAATCTGATTGTTCTGGAAAACTGAATTTAAAATTGCAATCAGTCTGTAGTGCAATTATTAGTCTGTAGTGCAATTTTTCCTTCTGTGCTGAACCCTCAATGCAAAAGAGCATAATCAGCACAGCCTCAACAGTTGGGGGGGGGGGGGGGGGAGAAGAGACAGAGACAGAGACAGAGACAGAGACAGAGAGACAGAGAGACAGAGACAGAGAGAGACAGAGAGAGACAGAGAGAGACAGAGAGAGAGAGAGAGAGAGAGAGAGAGAGAGAGAGAGAGAGAGAGAGAGAGAGAAAAGTCGGAAAGTAATGACCTCTTGACTTTTTCCACATTTTGTTACGTTACAGTCTTATTCTAAAATTGATTCAATAAATAAAAATGCTCAGCAATCTACACACAATACTCCATTATGACAAAGCAAAAACCGTTTTTAAAAAAAATATTTGCTAATTTATTACAAATAAAAAACAGAAATACCTTATTTACATAAGTATTCAGACTATGTATACTTATAGACTCGAAATTGAGCTCAGGTACTTCCGGTTTCTATTGATCATCCTTGAGATGTTTCTGCAACTTGATTGGAGTCTACCTGTGGTAAATTGAACTGATTGGACATGAATTGGAAAGGCACACATATGTCTATATAAGGTTCCACAGTTCACAGTGCATGTCAGAGCAAAAACCAAGCCATGTGGTCGAAGGAGCTGTCCGTAGAGCTCCGAGACAGGATTGTGTCGAGGCACAGATCTGGGAAAGGGTACCAAAACATTTCTGCAGCATTGAAAGTCACCAAGAACACAGTGGCCTCCATCATTCTTAAATGGAAGAAGTTTGGAACCACCAAGACTCTTACTAGAGGTGGCCGTCCGACCAAACTGAGCAATTGGGGAGGGGAGGTGACCAAGAACCCAATGTTGACTCTGACAGAGAGTTCCTCTGTGGAGATGAGAATAACTTTCAGAAGGACAACCATCTCTGCAGCACTCCACCAATCAGGCCTTTATGGTAGAGTGGCCAGGCGGAAGCCAGTCCTCAGTTAAAGGCACATGACAGCCTGCTTGGATGCACCTACAGACTCTCAGACCATGAGAAACAAGAGTATCTTGTCTGATGAAACTCTTTGCCCTGAATGCCAAGCATCACGCCTGGAGGAAACCTGACATCATCCCTATGGTGAAGCACGGTGCTGGAACCATCATGCTGTGGGGATGATTTTCAGCAGCAGGGACTGGGAGACTAGTCAGGATTGAGGGAAAGATTAACGGAGCAAAGTACAGAGAGATTCTTGATGAAAACCTGCTCCAGAGGACTCAGGACCTCAGACTAGGGTGAAGGTTCACATTTCAACAGGACAACGACCCTAAGCACAAGGCCAAGACAACGCAGGAGTGGCTTCAGGACAAGTCTCTGAATGTCCTTGAGTGGCCCAGCCAGAGCTCGGACACGATTGTACATCTCTGGAGAGACCTGAAAATAGTTGTGCAGCAACGCTCCCCATCCAACCTGACAGAGCTTGAGAGGATCTGCAGAGAAGAATGAGAGAAACTCCCCAAATACTGTACAGGTGTGCCAAGCTTATAGCTTCATACCCAAGAAGACTCGAGACTGTAATCGCTGGCAAAGGTACTTCAACAATGTACTGAGTAAAGGATCTGAATATGTATTTAAATGTGATATTTTTAGATTGTTTTAAATGCCTAAAACACTATTTTTGCTTTCTCATTATGGGGTGTTGTGTGTAGACGGATGAGAAAAAAAACATATATTTAATTAATTCTTGATATGTAACGTAACAAAATGTGGAAAAGGTCAAGGGATCTGAATACTTTCCGAAGGCACAATACACACATATATATATGAGAGAGAGAGAGCGAGAGAGAGAGAGAGAGAGAGAGAGAGAGAGAGAGAGAGAATTTTAAACCATTTTCTACGCAACTAAGCTCATGAAATATTGAAATAGCTGTAGTCTACGGAAGGAACATCCTGCTAATATGTTTGATATTTCCATGTAAAAACCAAAAGCCTCAGAGAGGTGAATTATAGATGACTGCTTCCTAATGATCTGTGGATAATGTGGAGAGAAATTATGAAGTAGAGCAGGATGACAGGATGAGAGGAAGAGAGGGATGAGAAGAGGAGAGAGGGCAGAGAGCTCACAGGGATAGTGGATGTTGGGTGCTAGGCTTCTGGAAACCAATATATATAGGCTACTGTATAGCATTTTCTGACTCTTAGAAAGATTGACCTATATCTAGCCTGTGGGAAACTAGTGGGTTCATTCACGCTCAACATGAGATGACCGTTTGACCAGAGAGTGACCAGAATATCAATATGACCTGTATAAAGTATTGAGCCTGGTTGCGTCTCTGTCGCTGCATTTGTAAACGTCAGGAGAAGTCGTGTGGAAGTCTATCAATACTGCAGGAGATTGAGATCAGTTATGCAAGTCTGGTTGGACCCTGGTCAAAAGTAGTGGACTAAATAGGGAATAGGGTGCCATTTGAGATGCAGTCCTAGTACTGTCTCAGTGACCATTATGAAAACAATCATCACACTGATGACAAGGGAATGGATACTTAAGAGAGAATAGCAAAAACTTTCCACTTGTCTGAGAAAGCCAGGACATGACTGCATACTGTTCTGTATTTCAGTACATTACCATTTCATTTTTTCCCCAGAGCCGTTGAGCAGCCAAACCAAACGGAGCAGCGAGACCCTGTTACCATGTGACCATACCAAACGTTACGGTCCAGTGCGCCTCAAATACTATGGTGAATTTTCTGATTAAGTTACTCCTCTCTGTCTCTCTCTGTCTCTCTCTCTCTCTCTCTCTCTCTCTCTCTCTCTCTCTCTGTCTCTCTCTCTCTCTCTCTCTCTCTCTCTCTCTCTCTCTCTCTCTCTCTCTCTCTCTCTCTCTCTCTTTCAGTCTCTGCCTCTGTTTTTTTTAACCTCTTCATTCTTTCCTTTTTGCTCAGTTTGTCTGTCAACACCCACTCTCTCTTTATCTCTTATCACTCACTCTCCCTCTCCTCTGCACTTTACTCGTGCCTCTATCTTTTTCACTCTGTCTCTATCAGTCTCTTGTAATCTACTTGCTGAGGTTTTGTTACAGGATTCTGTCTCTCTCCATTATCTGTCGTCTCCCCTTCACTTCATTGTCTTTCTCTCTCTTGCTCATCTAGTAAATGGTGCAGAGAGAAGTTAGTATAATCAATCCCTCATTGGACTGGCTTCAGTCCCCTTGTCCCCTCTCTCTTCCTACCCTTTCTCACTCTGTCTCTCCCCCCTGTCATCCCCCTGGCTGTCCATGTCGGCCTAATGTGGAGCTCTGGACCCTGTCCAGCACTGTCTCAGTGGAACAGCTGGTCTCAATTAGGTCCCGTTCCACACTGTACACACACACACACACACACACACACACACACACACACACACACACACACACACACACACACACACACACACACACACACACACACACACACACACACACACACACACACACACATACACACACACACATGCACAAACACTCGCAGAAGCACACAGAGACAAATCTTGACTGAAGTTCTCTTACAGAAAGAAACCACTTAACCCGTAACCCAAACTTCCAATAGCTTGTTGCGAAGATACAGCCTATGAAAATTGAGAGCAAGAATAGAGGCATTGTTGCATCTCTCTCTCTCTTTCTCTCTCTTTCTCTCTCTCTTTCTCTTTCTCTCTCTCTTTCTCTTTCTCTCTCTCTCTCTCTTTCTCTTTCTCTCTCTCTCTCTCTTTCTCTTTCTCTCTCTCTTTCTCTTTCTCTCTCTCTTTCTCTCTCTCTCTCTCTCTCTCATTTTCTCTCTCTTTCTCTCTCTCTTTCTCTTTCTCTCTTTTTCTCTCTCTTTTCTCTCTTTTTCTCTCTATTTTTCTCTCTCTCGTTTTCTCTCTCCCTTTCTCTCTCTCCCAGCTCTCTCCCATATTTATTGATCTATGATGAATGTCTAATTTCCTGTTTACTCTCCGGGGCTAGGATTGTAAGGTAACATACTGTGAGATTAATTGTTTACATTTTTTATCAGTTGTGAGTATTTATAATTTACGTGTGATTATGGATGTGGAGGTGGGGACTGATAGAGATTGCACATTGGGAGGGGGGTGGGGGGGTGTTCCTGGGGGGGTTAGTAGGGGGAATGGGGGGGTGGGGGTCTTTGGGGGAGGTAGGGTTTCAGGGTCTGGTCCTTGGGTCTACAGCTGCCTCTGAAAGGGAAGAAGGGAGGGGGGTTGTGGTTTTGGGGTGAGGGCTCACTCAGAGTTGTGAATGTGAAGGTCACTCGAGCATGGGGAGTGTGCAGAGGGAGGGGGTGGGGCTGATGACAGTGTGGCCGAGTGATGGTGTGTGTATTGGGGTGAGGGGGAGGGGGGGTCACTTGAGAAGATTGTCTGTCCACCATAGGGCTGGTACAATTACCGTATGACAGTGTAACTGACGGTTATGGACCACCTTGAAAATAAAATACCGTCATAACCGTTTAAACATATATACAGTGCATTTGGAAAGTATTCAGACCCCTTCCCTTTTTCCACATTTTGTTATGTTACAGCCTTTTTAATTTTTTATTGATTATAGAATTTTTTCCCCTCATCAATCTACACACAATACCCCACAATGACAAAGCGAAAACAGGTCTGAATACTTTCCAAATGCACTGTATTTACAGCACACTAAGTTTCCGAAACATGAAGAACACCTGCTCTTACCATGACAGACTGACCAGGTGGATTCAGCTGAAGGCTCAGATCACTTATTGATGTCGCTTGTAAAATCCACTTCGATCCGTGTAGATGAAGGGGAGGAGACATGTTAAAGAAGGATTTTTAAGCTTCGAGACAGTTGAGTCCTGACATTCAGACCCCTTCTCTGTTTTCAAATTTTGTTACGTTACAGCCGTATTCTAAAACTGATTAAATAGTAGTTTTTTTCTCATCAATCTACACACAATACACCATAGTGACAAAAAAACTGAAATACAACATTTAAATAAGTATTCAGAACCTTTACTCAGTACTTTGTTGCAGCACCTTTGGCAGCGATTGCAGCCTCGAGTCTTCTTGGGTATGACGCTACAAGCTTGGCACACCTGTATTTGGGGAGTTTCTTCCATTCTTCTCTGCAGATCTTCTCCAGCTCGAAAGAGTCTTGGTGGTTCCAAACTTCTTCCATCTAATAATGATGGAGGCCACTTTGTTCTTGGGGACCTTAAATGCTGTAGACCTTTTTTTTGCACCCTTCCCCAGATCTGTGCCTCGACACAATCCTGTCTCGGAGCTCTACGGACAATTCCTTCGACCTCATGGCTTAGTTTTTGCTCTGACATGCACTGTGAACTGTGGGACCTTATATAGACAGGTGTGTGCCTTTCCAAATCATGTTTAATCAATTGAATTTACCACAGGTGGACTCCAATCAAGTTGTAGAAACATCTCAAGGATGGTCAATGGAAAAAAATTCGAGTCTGATAGCAACGGGTCTGAATACTTATGTAAATAAGGTATTTCAGTTTTTTATTTTTAATACATTTGCAAACATTTCTAAAAACCTGTTTTCGCTTTGTCATTATGGGGTATTGTGTGTAGATTTATGTGGGGAAACATATATTTAATACATTTTAGAATAAGGCTGTAAAGTAACAAGATGTGGAAAAAAGGGAAGGGGTCTGAATACTTTCTAAATGCACTGCAAGTGCCTTTGAACGGGGTATGGTAGGTGCCAGGCACACCAGTTTGAGTGTGTCAAGAACTGCAACGTTGCTGGGTTTTTCATGTTGAACACTTTCCCGTGTGTATCAAGAATGGTCCACCACCAAAGGACATCCAGCCAACTTGACACAACTTTGGGAAATATTGGAGTCATTATTGGCCAGCATCCCTGTGGAATGCCCCGACAGGCAGTTCTGAGGGGAAAAGGGCGTGCAACTCAATATATGTTGGGGTTGGCTTAGATTTTTGACAATGTTTCTACTATACTGAACAAAATATAAACACAACATGCAACAATGTCAAAGATTTTACTGAGTTACAGTTCATAATCTAGTTCCCTAATCTACGTTTTTCACATGACTGGGTAGGTGTGCAGCCAGGGGTGGGCCTTGGAAGGCATAGGCCCACCCAATGGGGAGCCAGGCCCAGCCAATCAGAATTTGTTTTTCCTGACAAAATGTCTTTATTACTGAAATACTCCCCAGCACAAGGTGTACCTGTGTAATGATCATGCTGTTTAATCAGCTTCTTAATATGCCTCACTGTCATGTAAAATGATTATCTTGGCTAAGGAGAAATGCTCACTAACAGGTATGTAAACAAATTTTTGCTCAACATTTTAGAGAAATAAGCTTTTTGTACGTATGGAACATTTCTGGGAATTTTTATTTCAGCTCATGAAACATAACACTTTACATGTTGGTTTTATATTTTTGTTGAGTGTATATTTCATGTCCACTGTTTATTTAAAACATAAATACATTTGTACAATGAGCACTTGTTGTCTCTCAAATACATCGTTACAGTTGTTGTTTAGCTAGCTGGGGAATTTCTGCCATATTAGCATAGACATTACTTCAGTCAAAACAGCTCAAGACAAGACATGGTTTGAAGAACAAAATTAAACTAGCTGAAACAAGCCACTTTACGATCCCCCACACGGCAGCTTCTTGTCATTGTTGCTAGCTATCTGGCCATCCAGAATCACAACACACAGCTTTCTGCCTCAATGAATTGTGTGCTTTGTTTTCGTGACTTTGTCAGCTAACCAGTCTATTTGAACGGTCATTACCGTGACCGCAGTCATTTGGCTGGCCAATTACCGTCACCCAAAATTCCTTGACCGTCGCAGCCCTAGTCCACCACTTTCTTTATGTCTGCCCCTTATCATTCAAAATGAATCGTTACTTCTCATAATGTTGATCAGCGATTAGAGTAATTCACAATGCAACTATTCCCGTAAGAACAGGTTGTTATTGCAGCAGAAGTCTATGACGATTTTCAGAACATCGCATTAGTTGCGCCGAAATACTTAAAAAGGTGCAAATATTGTGCTGAACAGCTGTGAACGTGAACTTCATCTACATTTTTTCTCTCCGTTTCCATCAGCGTGAGTTGTGAGTACAGTAACAGCTGCAGGTGTAGACTTGCTATAAACAAAATTCTGCCCGAGCACCATTCAGGTCTCAGACGAGGAATTTGGGACACCCGGTCTCCATCTACACCAGTCTTCCAGGGCTTCATAAACCGCTTATCATCCATCACATGTATTTATCCTTCCCTTCATCCCATTTTGATTTATAATTTTACACAGCTGTGAAAAAAGACAGACGTCTCTCAGCCGGATAAACATTCTTAAATTCTCAACAACAAAAAAACATTCAACCTTTTTTTTTCTTTGGTGGATTTGAAACAGCCTGAGGTTTTGGCCCTGGTCTCCGGTCTCGCCATGCAACGACAGGGGCCTCAGCTCAGGCCCCCTAGCTCAGCTCTGTAGATATTTATACCCCTATGCTGTGAGTCGCGCCAGGGGAATCACATTAGTGATGGCTGTTATTAGAGTCCCCGTCAACCCAGCCAGGCTACACACACACACACACACACACACACACACACACACACACACACACACACACACACACACACACACACACACACACACACACACACACACACACACACACGCTCACACGCTCACACAGTCTCTCACGCTCACACAGTCTCTCACGCTCACACACACACACACACACACACACACACACACACACACACACACACACACACACACACACACACGCTCACACGCTCACACAGTCTCTCGCGCTCACACACACACACACACACACACACACACACACACACACACACACACACACACACACACACACACACACACACACACACACACACACACACACACGCTCACACGCTCACACAGTCTCTCACGCTCACACACACACACACACAAGGCCTGTCTATAAGCAGCGAGCGAGGCTCTCGGAACGGTCATGAAATACTTTCACTCCACAGATGTCTCTCAATGAGAGTGACTTTGCCTACGTCGGCCGTTTAATAGCGTGTCATTTCCTCCTTAGGCCAGAGAGTTCTGTGTAAGCACTTTGTGGAAGCAGATTAGGTGTTGGAAATAGGTTAGAGCTGTGAATGGTGGTGATGAGGAGACTTACAATATTATATATGTAGTTTGCCTCTGCCAGTTGCACTTTGGGCACCATTTGTGTGGATCAAACTTTTTAACTTAAGGTTGTTGAGTTTTGCATGACATTGTGATGTCTCATGATTCATAACTACTAATTCGTTGAAGGATGAAATGTGTTGCTTGTTCATTGCAGCTGACTTATTTTGCTTAAGACATGTTGGTATTAGCCTCACATCAGTGATCCCACAAAGCATTCCTCTCTCAGGCTTATGGCCTTGTGATTTGTTTTCCCCCGTGATGGCCTCTGATGTAAATCAATATCCTCTCTCCTTCAGACTGTCTACCTACTCCTTAACTCAAGGTCTAATACTATCCCCTTTTTATCTAGTTACACACACACACACACAAACACACACACACATCCTGAGACGGAGTTTCCTAGCAGCTGAGTGGATCAGCCACAAGCCGTGTGGCGTCCCTGTTGAGTTTGTTCTTACGCTGTTTAACGAGCCGCTGCTTCGTCATTATCCGCTTGGTTTGGTCTACTGGAAGACTGGAAGATGACGTCCCACACGGCACTCTACTCCTTATATAGCGCACTACTTTTGACCAGGGCCCACTGGTCTAAAGTAATGCACTATGAAGAGAATAGGGAGCTGTTTTGGACTCAAGGTAGGACTGCAGACGCACAGGCCTCCCTCACAACCCTTGTACTCCTGTGTATACCTCTCTCATTCTGTCTTTCTCTCTTTATCTCTAGCTAGTCTATTTATCTTTCTGTTTTTACTTTACTAAACATGTTTCAACTTCTCTGTCACATTCTGTCATTTGTCTTTCTCCCTTACTTGCTTTTTACCACATATTTGTCTGTCTTCTAGTGTCTCTGCTTATGACACTGTTTAGTCTAAGTCTGGTCAAAGTGCTGCAGTGTGTCTACAGTATGTCTGAGCTCTCTCTCCACCCTCTCTCTTTCCCTCCCTCGCCTTCTCTCTTTCCCTCTTCCCCCCTCTCTATTTCCCTCTCTCACCCCCCCCCCCCCCCTCCTCTGTCTTTCTAACCAGAGTGACATCACAGGCATTAGCTGGTGCTGGGGAGATTCTTTGCTCATGAATATTCATTTATGAGATGATTATGCACGTCGTCCTAATCCAAGGAGTGTGTGGGATGATAAAAGCTTCTGAACATCACAGCCGCTCCCATGACAGATATATAAACAAATAATCACTACCTCTCACAATCAAGCCACAAAAACTGAAATACTGTAACGGCAGCCTTCCCTCTCTTCACTAGAAGAGAGAGTGTAGCAGGGATCGGACCAACACGCAGCATAGCCAGTGCTCAACATGTTTAATACGAACGACAAACAGAGAACACGATACAAAACAAAATAACAAATGTGGCAAACCGAAACAGTCCTAGCTGGTGCAGACAAAACACAGAGACAGGAAACAACCACCCACAAAATCCCAACACAAAACAAGCCACCTATATATGATTCTCAATCAGGGACAACGATTGACAGCTGCCTCTGATTGAGAACCATATTAGGCTGGACACAGAAACAGACGAACTAGACACACAACATAGAATTCCCACCCAGCTCACGTCCTGACCAACACTAAACAAGCAAAACACATAAGAACTCTGGTCAGGACGTTACACATACTCATGTTAATGATTGTGAACTCTTAGGACACTTGAGACTCCCAACACCTTATCTGATGAAATTAGTCACAGAGTGATACGTACAGAGATACACAACTGTAAATAACTGGAGTATTGCATGTGCCTAATGTAATGTAAATGTGATGTAAATTAAGTAAATGCACATTCTCAGAAGCAATCTCCGTTTCCTAACATCATAAGGGGTCAAACCGTGTATGATAATTGCATGACCCTTGCAGAGATTAGACATTAGACCAATGTGACAATCGTGACACGGGAGACAAGTTATTTCCTGTAATTGCATCAGTATTTCGTTAACAATAATGCAATTAAAAGGCCCAGGAAGACACGGAGCTACAAGGAAAATTGCAGACTTTTCCATTATTCTTCCACAAGAACCGGAGGTACGCCCACATCAGTTGGATTCCTCAATCATTTCCGCTCAGTTCATCTGATCTGCGGAGAGAGTTCTATGAGTGAGTTAACAGCCCACTGATTAGAGAGAACATGGAAGTCTCTGCTACTGACCGATCTCTCAGATGTTTGACTGGATCATACAGGAAATGCATGGAAAATGTCATATTTCTCTCTCGTGTAAACGTCTCACTTATGTCTGTGTTGAAGTTGAAAACCAATGAACGTCCGTCCAGGTTTTTCCAATCAGAGTTACATAGACACTAAAGAAGTGACGTTGATTACTATCATACGTTGGATCGGTATACATTTTTGTGATTCTTACCACAGAATGACTGTTATTTTATAACGTTGTTGACTGTTGCTGTTGAGAAAGAGGCCGAGGGCGAGAAAGAAGGACAAATTAGAGACGGCCCTAGAGGACAGACAAAGTCTCACTCTGTCTCCCAAGGAGGCAGACCAGACGCTTGACCTCATTAGCTAAGCTAATGTTATGCGCGGGTCTGAAGGGCGAGTGGCGGGTGACTGTTGTGGGATGGAGGGAAGGAGACATGGAGGAGACGCAGAGGAGATGAGTCCCACTCCTGTCCTCCATCCTGCCCTCTCTCTCTGCCCTACATTTGAACCCTGCGTCTTTTGTCCTGGCGGGACCAAGCGGATGGGCACCACCGCGGCCCGCATCTTAGCCATAATAACGTCCATAAATTAAGTTATGGGAAAATAACACATGAGGCTTGTTATTGTATTGTGAGGGAGTGAAAACACCAGTTGGGTGAGTGGAGGAGCTTTGGTTTGTTGTAAACAAAGCTGCATTTAGTTTACCACTCAGCTGTGTGATGGTCCTCAGGGCTGAGAAACACAAAGGAGGAGAGAGAGAATACTTCATCAGACTAAGGACTAAGCCCTGATGATGCAAATCTGAAAACAAAAAGAGAAAGAATGAAGAAGAGAATGGTTATTTTATGCTTATACCCCTGTTGTTTAACACCACCCTGACACACACACACACACACACACACACACACACACACACACACACACACACACACACACACACACACACACACACACACACACACACACACACACACACACACACACACACACACACACGCGTGCCGAGGACTGAGCTTTGGTGTAACCAAAGTGTAATCCTTTGCATACAGGATGAGACACAGTAGAAATTAGAGATGCTGAAGGCCAAGGGGAAGGGGGGGGATGAGGAAGAGGAGCGAAAGATGGAGGAGGGATGCAAGAGAGGGAAAAGGGATCACAGGGGGGGACGCGAAAGAAGGGAGGGATGAGAAAGACAGAGATGGAAATGGGCAGGGGGGATGGAAAGATGAGCAAGAAGAGATGAAGGCGACATAAGGACACCAGGGGGGATGAAGTGATGAGTGGGAAGGAAAGATGGAGGGATTGTAGGGTGTCCCTGTGTCAGAGGTTAGACATGACAGGAACAGTCGTTAGTGTTAGTGTCAGAGCTGGGTCCTATAAGCTCAGAACTCAGCCCCTCAGTCCACCGCAGGCCTCCATTACACAACGCAGCCCAGAAACCAGCTCCACACTAGCACCAAAGACAAGAGAGAAGAAAGGAGAAATTAAACAACAAATAAAAAATGACATGTGGGTTTTAGCTCTGGGAGCTCATTGCAATTATTTCTCTCTCTTTCCTTTTCCACTCGTTCGGAGTGTCACAAATGATCATGGCACCACACTGAGGTTATGGACCGTACATGTTACTGTACGAAACACAGCAATGAACCAAGTTGTTTGTTTTCTAATCTATGGTAAACCTGTGTACAGCATTGTGGTAAGCCTGTGTACAGCATTGTGGTAAACCTGTGTACAGCATTGTGGTAAACCTGTAAATAGTATTGTGGTAAACCTGTGTATAGCATTGTGGTAAACCTGTGTACAGTATTGTGGTAAACCTGTATACAGTATTGTGGTAAACCTGTGTATAGCATTGTGGTAAACCTGTGTACAGCATTGTGGTAAACCTGTGTACAGCATTGTGGTAAACCTGTATACAGTATTGTGGTAAACCTGTGTATAGCATTGTGATAAACCTCTATACAGTATAGTGGTAAACCTGTATACAGTATTGTGGTAAACCTGTGTATAGCATTGTGGTAAACCTGTGTACAGTATTGTGGTAAACCTGTGTATAGCATTGTGGTAAACCTGTGTACAGCATTGTGGTAAACCTGTGTACAGCATTGTGGTAAACCTGTGTATAGCATTGTGGTAAACCTGTGTACAGCATTGTGGTAAACCTCTATACAGTATAGTGGTAAACCTGTATACAGTATTGTGGTAAACCTGTGTATAGCATTGTGATAAACCTGTGTATAGGATTGTGGTAAACCTGTGTACAGTATTGTGGTAAACCTGTGTATAGGATTGTGGTAAACCTGTGTACAGTATTGTGGTAAACCTGTGTACAGCATTGTGATAAACCTCTATACAGTATAGTGGTAAACCTGTATACAGTATTGTGGTAAACCTGTGTATAGCATTGTGGTAAACCTGTGTACAGTATTGTGGTAAACCTGTGTATAGCATTGTGGTAAACCTGTGTACAGCATTGTGGTAAACCTGTGTACAGCATTGTGGTAAACCTGTATACAGTATTGTGGTAAACCTGTGTATAGCATTGTGGTAAACCTGTGTACAGTATTGTGGTAAACCTGTGTATAGCATTGTGGTAAACCTGTGTACAGCATTGTGGTAAACCTGTGTACAGCATTGTGGTAAACCTGTATACAGTATTGTGGTAAACCTGTGTATAGTATTGTGGTAAACCTGTGTACAGTATTGTGGTAAACCTGTATACAGTATTGTGGTAAACCTGTGTACAGCATTGTGGTAAACCTGTGTACAGCATTGTGGTAAACCTGTGTACAGTATTGTGGCAAACCTGTGTATAGCATTGTGGTAAACCTGTGTACAGTATTGTGGTAAACCTGTATACAGTATTGTGGTAAACCTGTGTATAGCATTGTGGTAAACCTGTGTACAGTATTGTGGTAAACCTGTATACAGTATTGTGGTGAACCTGTGTACAGTATTGTGGTAAACCTGTGTATAGCATTGTGGTAAACCTGTGTACAGCATTGTGGTAAACCTGTGTACAGCATTGTGGTAAACCTGTGTACAGCATTGTGGTAAACCTGTATACAGCATTGTGGTAAACCTGTGTACAGTATTGTGGTAAACCTGTGTATAGCATTGTGGTAAACATGTGTACAGTATTGTGGTAAACCTGTGTACAGCATTGTGGTAAACCTGTGTAAGGCATTGTGGTAAACCTCTATACAGTATTGTGGTAAACCTGTGTACAGCATTCTGGTAAACCTGTGTACAGCATTGTAGTAAACCTGTGTATAGCATTGTGGTAAACCTGTGTACAGCGTTGTGGTAAACCTGTGTACAGCATTGTGGCAAACCTCTATACAGTATTGTGGTAAAGCTGTGTACAGTATTGTGGTAAACCTGTGTATAGCATTGTGGTAAACCTGTGTACAGCATTGTGGTTAACCTGTGTACAATTGCGGTAAACTTGTGTATAGGATTGTGGTAAAGCTGTGTACAGCATTATGGTAAACCTGTGTACAGCATTGTGGTTAACTGTGTACAGCATTGTGGTAAACCTGTGTACAATTGGGGTAAACCTGTGTATAGGATTGTGGTAAACCTGTGTACAGCATTGTGTTAAACCTGTGTACAGCATTGTGGTAAACCTGTGTACAGCATTGTGGTAAACCTGTGTACAGCATTGTGGTAAACCTGTATATAGCATTGTGGTAAACCTGTGTATAGCATTGTGGTAAACCTGTGTACAGCATTGTGATAAACCTGTGTACAGCACTGTGGTAAACTTTGTACAGCATTGTGGTAAACCTGGGTACAATTGCGGTAAACTTGTGTATAGGATTGTGGTAAAGCTGTGTACAGCATGTTGGTAAACCTGTGTACAGCGTTGTGGTAAACCTGTGTACAGCCTTGTGGTAAACCTCTATACAGTATTGTGGTAAACCTGTGTACAGCATTGTGGTAAACCTGTGTATAGCATTGTGGTAAACCTGTGTACAGCATTGTGGTAAACTTCGTACAGCATTGTGGTAAACCTGTTTACAATTGCGGTAAACCTCTATACAGTATTGTGGTAAACCTGTGTACAGCATTGTGGTAAACCGGTGTACAGCATTGTGGTAAACCTGTGTAAAGCATTGTGGTAAACCTGGGTACAATTGCGGTAAACTTGTGTAAGGCATTGTGGTAAACCTGTGTACACCATTCTGGTAAACCTCTATACAGTATTGTGGTAAACCTGTGTACAGCATTGTGGTAAATCTGTGTACAGCATTATGGTAAAGCTGTGTACAGTATTGTGGTAAACCTGTGTATAGCATTGTGGTTAACCTGTGTACAGCATTGTGGTTAACTGTGTACAGCATTGTGGTAAACCTGTGTACAATTGTAGTAAACCTGTGTATAGGATTTTGGTAAACCTATGTACAGCATTGTGGTAAACGTCTGTACAGCATTGTGGTAAACCTGTATACAGCATTGTGGTAAACCTGTGTACAGCATTGTGGTAAACCTGTGTACAATTGCAGTAAACCTGTGTATAGGATTGTGGTAAACCTGTGTACAGCATTGTGGTAAACCTGTGTACAGCATTGTGGTAAACCTCTGTACAGCATTGTGGTAAACCTGTGTACAGCATTGTGGTAAACCTGTGTATAGCATTGTGGTAAACCTGTGTATAGCATTGTGATAAACCTGTGTACAGCATTGTGGTAAACCTGTGTACAGTATTGTGGTAAACCTGTGTATAGTATTGTTGTAAACCTGTGTACAGTATTGTGGTAAACCTGTGTACAGTATTGTGGTAAACCTGTGTACAGTATTGTGGTAAACCTGTGTACAGTATTGTATACTTTACTCTGTTTAGATACTTGACTAAAGTCCTCCTGGGCTCCCTATTTTATCCAGCACACTGCTGTGTGGCTACCAGACGCTTTTGGATGCTGCCACCCAATTGGCTTTGTCTTCACCATATTATCCCACACACCACATTTGTCAATAATTAAGCGGTGTATTGTGGTGTCGGAGGGCCCCGGCACAGGCCCATTCACCGTCTTTGTCTCACGTGTGAAGGGTTGGCAGTAACAGACGCAGAGAAACAGGCTTTTGTTGTGGCCCTGCTTTGGGGCGACGGGGACAGACAATGCAGGCATTGAAAGTGAATTTGCCCGAAACACTTGGCGAGGGGGGCGATGAGGGGTTGGTGGTGGGTTGGGAAGGGTAGTTGGGGTTCTGGGGCAAACAGCAGTTGGCCAGTGGGACCTTTTAGAGATTGGGGATTGGGGGAAAGGCCTGGTAACAGGTTTATACTGGTGATTACCAGGTATTAACAGCTACGGTATGTAAACATGAATCAAATACGCTTGATCTACTAAAACAATGTTTTAGTTCCACTGTTCTAAGTGCAGTTGAATGTAATTCCCATGTAGCCTCAGTCTCCTTCATCAGTAAATAAACTACACTGTACCCATTAATATTGCACTGTGTGTTTCTCATTGTGTACTTACTACATCAGTTTCGATCGGAATGACAGAGAATGAGAAAGAGAGCGAGAGAAAGAGTTAGAGAGTAGAAAGAGAGGGAGAGCGAAAGAGAGCAGAGAGAGCAGAAAAAGAGGCAGAGCTTAACCAGATGGAGAGTGTTTGTCCTAGTCACTCTGAATTATAAATGGTCTCTCACTTTCAGGGAAACACACAGCATACATAATACCCCTGATGCATTTCTACTGCCAGGCTACTCCACTGTCCCCAGGGCTGGCCCTCTCTCCAAATCTCTCTCCGTCCTTTTTTATTTCTCTCTCTCGCTCCCTTTCTCTGGAGTTTAGGATTTCATTATCTATGCCCTCTTGCGCTCTCTTTTTTGCTCTCTCTCTCTCTCTCTCTCTCTCTCCCTGAGGTCTGGTCTTAGTGCTGTCAAGGAGGATTTCCACACTGCTCCTTCTCTGAGAGGGGACTGTTTAGGAGAGCTCTCTCCCTCAAGGTTATTCACAGAGAGAGTGAGACCAATCACGCACGCACCACACACACACACACACACACACACACACACACACACACACACACACACACACACACACACACACACACACACACACACACACACACACACACACACACACACACACACACACACACACACACACACACACACACAGCTCTAAAGTCAGCTCTGTCCCCTCTCTCACTCCCTCTCTCCACCTCACTTACTGACTTTCTCTCTCTCTCTCCTCTTTATCTTATCCCTTGACTCATCTCTTGCCCTCTTTCTTGCCATCTCTGACTCTGTCACGCATTGGACGTTCCCTCCCTCTCTATCGTTCTCTATCTATCTCTCTCTGTCTCTCTTTCCTTTAGTATCACATCCACACTTCATCTTTCAGTGTGGCCTTTCAGCAGATATAACTTTGTGAAAGGCGGTATGGATTCTGCTGAACGTAAAGGCTCTAGAAGGTTTAACCTCTCTGGTACCAGTGGGACGGTAGTGTCCCACCTCGACAACAGCCAGTGAAATTGCAGGGCGCCAAATTCAAAACAACAGAAATCCCATAATTAAGATTCCTCAAACATACAAGTATTATACACCATTTTAAAGAGAAACTTCTTGTAAATCCAACCACAGTGTCCGATTTCAAAAAGGCTTTACAGCTAAAGCACACCATGTGATTATGTTAGGTCAGCGCCTAGTCACAGAAAACCATACAGCCATTTTCCAGCCAAGGAGAGGGCGAGGGTCAAGGAGAGGGTCAGAAAAAGCAATTAAATTAATCACTAACCTTTGATGATCTTCATTAGATGGCACTCACAGGACTTCATGTTACACAATAAATGTGTGTTTTGTTCGATAAAGTTAATCTTTATGTCCAGAAACCTCAGTTGAAATTGGGGCGTTATGTACAGTAATCATTGTCCCAAACAAACATCCGTTGAAAATGCAGAGAGCCACATCAAATTACAGAAATACTCATCATAAACATTGATAGAAGATACAAGTGTTATAAATAGGATTAAAGATACACTACTTGTTAATCCAGCCGCTGTGTCCGATTTGAAAAAGGCTTTACGGCGAAATCACACCATGCGATTATGTTAGTTCAGCGCCTAGCCACAAAAACCATACAGCCATTTTCCAACCAAGGAGAGGTGTCACAAAAGTCAGAAATAGCGTTAAAATTAATCACTTACCTTTGATGATCTTCATCTGATGGCACTCCCAGGTCTCCATGTTAGACAATAAATGTTTGTTTTGTTCGATAAAGTTCCTCTTTATGTCCAAATACCTCCTTTTTGTTTGCGCGTTTAGTCCAGTAATCCAAATGCACAATGCGCGGGCACAAAGTCAAGACGAAAAGTCAAAAAAGTACAATACAAGTTCGTAGAAAAATGTCAAACGATGTTTAAAATCAATCCTCAGTTTGTTTTTGTCATAATTTATCAATAATGTTTCAACCGGACAAAAGCTTCGTCAATAGAAAAGGAGAAACAAGAAATGCGATCTCCCGATCACGCGCTGGACTCATGTCTGGAAATTTCCACTGTCCACTCATTGAAAGTGCTGTATCTCCCTCATTTTTCAGAGTAAAAGCCTGAAACAATACGTAAAGACTGGCCACGTGTAGAAGAAGACACAGAGATCGTGAACTAGGTCCTACGTCTTTGTATGGTGGATAGGCTTTCAATGGAAAAACAGCCTTTCAAAATAATAGTACTTCCTGGATGGATTTTCCTCAGGTTTTTGCCTGCCATATCAGTTATGTTATACTCACAGACATTATTTTAACAGTTTTGGAAACTTTAGAGTGTTTTCTGTCCAAATCTACCAATATATGCATATCCTAGCTTCTGGGCCTGAGTAGCAGGCAGTTTAATTTGTGCACGCTTTTCATCCAAAATTCCGAATGCTGCTCCATACCCTAGTGGAGTTAAGAGGTACATACAGAATGAAACCTAATGAACAAAAAAGTCATGATTTTTGGAGCGTTCAATGCCACAATGCTACGTGGTTCATTGCTACTGCCACTAAAATGACAAAATGACAAATGACAATAAAATATCTAGACAATGGCTTATTGATATAGTGTATCATGCAATCCCTCATGACAGCTTATCACAGTGTCACGTTCCTGACCTATTTCTGTTAGTTTGTTATATGTGTTAGTTGGTCAGGACGTGAGTTTGGGTGGGCATTCTATGTTTTCTGTTTCTATGTTGGTTTATGGGTTGCCTGGTATGGCTCTTAATTAGAGGCAGGTGTTTGGCGTTCCTCTAATTAAGAGTCATATTTAGGTAGGTGTTTTCACAGTGTTCGTTGTGGGTGGTTGTCTCCTGTGTCTGTGTCTGTCGTTGCGCCACACGGGACTGTTTTCGGTTTGTTTTGTTTTTCGGTTTATGTAGTCTGTTCCTGTTTCATGCGTTCTTCGTTATATGTAAGTTCTTATGTTCAGGTGCGTCTACGTCGTTTGTTGTTTTGTTAGTGTATGATTGAGTTCGTGTTTTCTTTAATAAATATGTCTTCAAACTCCGCTGCATATTGGTACAATCCCTGCTCCTCCTCTTCTGATGAAGAGGAAGAGGAAAGCCGTTACAGAACCACCCACCGATCCAGAACCAAGCGGCGTGAGTTCGAGCGGGATACTACACAGGAATCATGGACTTGGGAGGAGGTATTGGAAGGTAAAGGACACTGGGCTCACATTGGGGAATATCGCCGCGCTCGTGAGGAGATGGAAACAGCGAGAGCCCAAGAGCGGTGGTATGAGGAGGCAGCAAGGAGACGTGGCTGGAAGTCCGAGAGGAGACCCCAAAAATTTCTTGGCGGGGGCTAAGAGGTAGTGGGCCAAGGGCAGGTAGGAGACCTGCGCCCACTTCCCAGGCTTACCGTGGAGAGCGGGAATACGGGCAGGCGCCGTGTTACGCAGTAGAGCGCACGGTGTCTCCTGTACGAGTGCATAGCCCAGTGCGGGTTATTCCACCTCCCAGCACTGGTAGGGCTAGATTGGGCATTGAGCCAGGTGTCATGAGGCCGGCTCAACGCATCTGGTCTCCAGTGCGTCTCCTCGGGCCGGTTTACATGGCACCAGCCTTACGCATGGTGTCCCCGGTTCGCCTACATAGCCCGGTGCGGGTTTTTCCACCTCCCCGCACTGGTCGGGCGACGGGAGTTTGGGTGGGCATTCTATGTTTTCTGTTTCTATGTTGGTTTATGGGTTGCCTGGTATGGCTCTTAATTAGAGGCAGGTGTTTGGCGTTCCTCTAATTAAGAGTCATATTTAGGTAGGTGTTTTCACAGTGTTCGTTGTGGGTGGTTGTCTCCTGTGTCTGTGTCTGTGGGGGAAGAGAAAAGCCGTTACACACAGTCTATAAATGCTTCACGAACCCTAAACAGTGAGTGCAGATTTCAGTCAATACAGGTATTTAAAACAAAGGAATGTCCACTCAGTTTTAGGCTAAAACTGCTTTAACTTCTTGCGACTACAGGGGGTGCTGTTTACTCATTAGCATATTTGCATTACAGATTAAACGGCTTCCTACTCTCCTACTTTATCGTACAATATACATATTATTACTATTATTGGATAGAAAACAGTCTCTAGTTTCTATAGCCGTTGGAATTTTGTCTCTGAGTGGAACAGAACTCATTCTACAGCAATTTCCCTGACATGGAGTCAGATTTCACACATTTTGGCCCCTGATCTGGAGTCAGTTTAAAGGCCACTGTGAATGCTATAAGGATACGGACACTGCTTACGTCTTCCCCTGGATGCCTTTACGTGATGACGCTTTGAATGGTATCGATTGCCCAATCACAGCCACTATAAAACAAAAACACGTGTAGGTAGGAACGCCTTTCCAGCTGCGCCGGACGCACGGTGGACACCGACCCGTTCTTTTTCCAAGCATTAGTGGAGCCAGTAATATTTCTCAGGTCATGTTTTTACTCGTTATAGGAGTTAAAAACATCATAAGGTAGTTCATTTAAACCGTTTTATAGCAATTTATATCCGTTTAGTGCGCATTTTGGGACATTTATTTCTGAGACCTTTTGAAGAGCCGGGCAGGTTTCCAGTTCATGCCGAACGCAGTTGGCATTTCCACATGGCAAGAGGACAGCTTTCGACCAAAAGACGATTAGACCCAAGAAAGGATTCTTTGCCCAAGATTCTGATGGAAGAACAGCTCAAAGTAGGAACAATTTATTATGATAAATCGTGTTTCTGTCGAGAAATGTTAATCGCTTATGACGCCATTTTGTTTGACGTAGCTTCGCTTGGCGCAAACTGTATTGAAAAGTAAGGATAATTTAAAAAATGTAAATCAGCGATTGTATTAAGAATTAAATTGTCTATCAATCGCTGTCCACCCTATATTTTTTAGTCACGTTTATGAGTATTTATGTATACGACTAGATCACTGTCTAATATGGCGCACGACATTGTCTGACCAGCTGGGCAACTTTTGTCATTGTCTAACCATGATTTTGGTGGCTAAATATGCACATTTTCGAACAAACTGTATATGTATGTTGTAATATGATGTTACAGGAGTGTCATCGGAACAATTCTGAGAAGGTTAGTGAAAAAATTAATATATTTTGGCGATGATATGATATCGCTCTCTTTGGCTAGAATCAGTGCTCGGTTAACGTTTGCGTATGTGGTATGCTAATATAACGATTTATTGTGTTTTCGCTGTAAGACACTTAGAAAATCTGAAATATTGTCTGTATTCACAGGATCTGTGTCTTTCGATTAGTGTATGCTGTGTATTTTTAAGAAATGTTTGATGATTAGTAATTAGGTAAACACGTTGCTCTATGTATTTATTCTAGTCCATTTGTGACGGTGGGTGCAATTGTAAACTATGATATCTACCTGAAATATGCACATTTTTCTAACAAAACCTATCCTATACCATAAATATGTTATCAGACTGTCATCTGATGAGGTTTTTTCTTGGTTAGTGGCTATCAATATCTTAGTTTAGCCGAATTGGTGATAGCACCTGATGGAGTAAGAAACTGATGGAGTTAGAAAAGTGGTGTCTTTTGCTAACGTGGTTAGCTAATAGATTTACATATTTTGTCTTCCCTGTAAAACATTTTAAAAATCTGAAATGGTGGCTTTATTCACAGGATCTGTATCTTTCATTAGGTGTCTTGGACTTGTGATTTAATGATATTTAGATGCTACTATTTAATTGTGACGCTATGCTAGCGATGCTAATCAGTGTGGGGGGGGGGTGGGGGGTGCTCCCGGATCCGGGGTAGATGCTCGTTAGAGGTTAAAGGACTTTGGGTTCGTTTTGAAAGCAGGCTAGAATGATTGACAGAAACAAGAGAAAGAGAGCGATAAAGAGAGAGTGAGAGAAAGCGAGAGAAACACGAGAAAGAGAGTGATAACGAGAGAGGGAGGGAGAGGGAGAATAGCAGTTCACTGTATAACCTCTGCTGGTGTTGTCAGTGAGTTCTGCATCGTTCATGTCTAGAAGCATGGAAAATTGAATAACGTGTGTGTGGTGATCTGCTGCCAACGAGCTTATGTCCATGGATAAATATTCACTTATGACAAGGCCTCATCTGTCCCTCATTTCCAGCTCTAACTCAGCCTGTGGAAATACACAACACACACACAGACACACACACACACACACACACAAACACAAACACACACTAGAGCCGTAACTCAGGTGGGGAAATATTTTTCCTGCTGTTAAGCGATATCCTAATGTGTTTCCGTCACTGTTAGAAGTCTGGCACCGAACTTCGGAGAGTGTGATTCAATAAAAAGCCTTCCAATAAAGAATCCTGTTATGGGTTCTCTCTGTTCTGCTGTAAGTTAATGTACTTCAGAGAGGGATGAGGAGAATGTACAGTCATACGATCCTCTGAATGTACACTACATGACCAAAAGTATGTGGACACCTGCTCGTCGAACATCTCATTCCAAAATCAAGTGCATGAATATGGAGTTGGTTCCCCCTTTGCTGCTATAACAGCCTCCACTCTTCTGGGAAGGTTTTCAACTAGATGTTGGAACATTTCTGCAGGGACTTGCTTCCATTCAGCCATAAGAGCATTAGTGAGGTCGGGCACTGATGTTGGGCCTGATGTCGGGCACTGATTAGGCCTGGCTCGCAGTCGGCATTCTAATTTATCCCAGAGGTGTTCGATGGGGTTGATGTCAGGGCTCCTGTGCGGGCCAGTCAAGTTCTTCCACACCAATCTCAACAAACCATTTCTGTATGGACTTTGCTTTGTGCACGGGGCACTGTCATGCTGCAAAAGGAAAGGGCCTTCCCCAAACTGTTGCCACAAAGTTGGAAGCACAAAATGTCATTGTATGCTGTAGCGTTAAGATTTCCCTTCACTGGAACAAAGGGGCCGAGCATGAACAATGAAAATCAACCACAGACCATTATTTCTCATCCACCAAACTTTACAGTTGGCACAATGCGTTCGGGCAGGTTGCGTTCTCCTGGCATCCGCCAAATCCAGATTCGATCGGACTGGCAGACGGTGAAGCGTGATTCATCACTCTCGAGAACGCGTTTTCACTGCCACCGAGTACTATGGCGGTGAGCTTTACACCACTACAGCTGACGCTTGACATTGTGCATGGAGATCTTAGGTTTGTGTGTGGCTGCTCGGTCATGGAAACCCATTTCATGAAGCTCCCAACGAACAGTTATTGTGCTGACGTTGCTTCCAGAGGCAGTTAAGAGCTCTGTAGTGAGTGTTGCAACCGGGGAGAAACTATTTTTATAATAAGCTACGCGCTTCAGCACTCGGCGGTTCCGTTCTGTGATCTTGTGTGGCCTACCACTTCGCGGCTGAGCTGTTGTTGCTCCTAGATGTTTCCACTCCACAATAACAGCACTTACAGTTGACCGGGGCAGCTCAAGCAAGGCAGAAATTTGACAAACTGACTAGTTTGAAAGATGGCATTCTATGACGGTGACACGTCGAAAGTCACTGAGCTCTTCAGTAAAGCCATTCTACTGCCAGTGTTTGTCTATTGAGATTGCATGGCTGCGTGCTAGATTTTATACACCTGTCAGCAATGGGTGTGACTGAAATAGCCAGATCCATTCATTTGAAGGGGTGTCCACATACTTTTGTATATATGGTATATATCCTCAGAAAGGCTGTCAAATGCTTAACAGGAAAAATACATTAGAGAAAGGGTGGGGAGAACGGGTGGGCTTTAGGTCTTGGTTGTATAACTCCTGTAGCTACATAATCTTAAAGGGTGGCATCATATCACTGGCATCCCTGGAATGTCCGGATATTTTCAAGAGTACAGACTGCTGTTAACCTGTCTAGGATCAGCGTGGCGCTAGCGGCACTCCCCCCCCCCCCCCACTGAAAAACCAGTGCCGCGAAATTCAAAAAAAATATTTTTTTAAAATATTTAACTTTCACACATTAAAGTCCAATACAGCTAATGAAAGACACAGATCTTATGAATCCAGTCAACATTTCCGATTTTTAAAATGTTTTACAGGGAAGACACAATATGTAAAGATGTACATCTATTACCTAAAAAACACATTAGCATATTCCACCATCTTTTATTTGTCCACCAACACCAGTAGCCATCACCAATTCGGCTAAACTAAGATATTTATAGCCCCTAACCAACAAAAAAACTCATTAGATGACAGTCTGATAACATATTTATGGTATGGGATAGGTTTTGTTAGAAAAAAGTGCATATTTCAGGTATATGGCATAGTTTACAATTGCACCCACCATCACAAATGGACTAGAATAATTACAATGAGCAACGTGTTTACCTAACTACTAATCATCAAACATTTCGTAAAAATACACAGCATACACGAATCGAAAGACACAGATCCTGTGAATACAGACAATATTTCAGATTTTCTAAGTGTCTTACAGCGAAAACACAATAAATCGTTATATTAGCTTAGCACATAGCAATTAGCAGCCCAGCATTGATTCTAGCCAAAGTGAGCGATAAAAGTCAACATCGCCAAAAGATATTAATTTTTTCACTAACCTTCTCAGAATTCTTCCGATGACACTCCTGTAACATCACATTACAACATGCATATACAGTTTGATCGAAAATGTTTATATTTAGCCACCAAAATCATGGTTAGACAATGTGAAATGTAGACAAGCTGGTAAAGAAAACGTCCTTGCGCCACTTAGACAGTGATCTACTCTTATACATAAATACTCATAAACGTGACTAAAAAATATAGGGTGGACAGGGATTGATAGACAATTTAATTCTTAATACAATTGCGTTATTACATTTTTTAATTTATCCTTACTTTTCAATACAGTTTGCGCCAAGCGAAGCTACGTCAAAAAACATGGCATCCTAAGCCACTAAAATGTTTCGACAGAAACACGATTTATCATAATAAAAATGTCCTACCTTGAGCTGTTCTTCCATCAGTATCTTGGGCAAAGGATCCTTTCTTGGGAGAAATCGTCTTTTGGTGGAAAGCTGTCCTCTTGCCATGTGGAAATGTCAACTACGTTCGGGATGAACTGAAAAGCGTGACCAACTTTTCACATCGTTGCAAAAATAAATGTCCCAAAATCGCACTAAACGGATATAAATTGCTATAAAACGCTTTAAATTAACTACTTTGTGATGTTTGTAACTCCTATAACGAGTGAAAAGATGACCGGAGAAATATAACAGGCTAAACTAACGCTTGGAACAGGAGAGGGTCGGTGTCTTCCACGCGCGTTACGCAGCAAGAAAAGACTTGCTAGCTAAAGGTTTTTTTCATTTGTAGGGCCTGTGAACGAGCAATCGAGCCCGTTGGAATCGTCATCACGTAAAGGCATCCAGGGGAAGACGTAAGAAGTGTCCGTATAGTCATAGCAACGACAGTGCCCGTTTAAATGACTTCAGAAAAGTGGCCAACGTTTCTCAAATCTGACTCCATGTCAGGGAAATTGCTGTAGAATGGGCTCTGTTCCACTTAGAGACAAAATTTCAACTCCTATAGAAACTATAGACTGTTTTCTATCCAATAATAATAATAATATGCATATTGTACGATCAAGGATTTTGTGGGAAGCCGTTTAAAAAATTAGCCACATTAGCATAAATAGTCTAAACAGCGCCCCCATCCCCAACAGGTTAAGACTGTGCCTTTTCTGCTCTCTTTTCTACTTACAGACCCAACACACACACACACACAAATACGCACACACACTCACGTGTGATGTTTCACATGTGAGCTCTTTGAAAGCTGTTATAGTTGCTGTTATAGTGCGTATGCTATTCCTCCAGGCACATCAGAACCACCATGCTATTTCTGTTTGATCTTCGTACTTTACTTCCCTCGTCTTTCTCTCTCTCCCCCTCTTTCTCCCTTTCTCTGCCGCCCTATCTCACCCTCTATCAGTCTCTCGCTCTCTTTCTGTCTGTGTAAGCGTTTAAGTTGTCTCTTGTGGTGGTCTAAGTGTTGCTTGTCATTAATTCTTCTGACATCCTGTTGCTCCAGGGGTGGGCTGAGGGTATGATGGACTTGATGAAAAGACTCTCTATAGTAACTACTGTATTATCATAGTTATATAGGCTATTCTGTGTCACTGTAGTTATGTAGGCTATTGTGGGCTACTGTAGTCATATAGGCTACTGTGGGCTACTGTCGTTATATAGGCTACCGTGGGTAACTGTAGTTATATAGGCTACTGTGCGTCACTGTAGTTATGTAGGCTAATGTGGACTACTGTCGTTATATAGGCTACCATGGGTCACTGTAGTTATATAGGCTACCGTGGGTAACTGTAGTTATATAGGCTACTGTGGGCTACTGTATATATAGGCTACTGTGGGTTACTGTATATATAGGCCACTGTGGATAACAGTAGTTACAGTGCATCCCGAAAATATTCAGACCCCTTGACTTTTTCCAAATGTTGTTATCCTTTCTAGGACACACGTTCCGCTAGCGAACCCCCCCACAACATTCTGCTGAAAAGGCAGCGCGGGAAATTCAAAAATATTTTTTGGAAATATGTAACTTTCACACATTAACAAGTCCAATACAGGAAATGAAAGATAAACATCTTGTTAACCTTTCAGGAGCCTCTACCCCGGGTCCGGGAGCACCCCCCCCCCCCCCCCCCCCACACACACACTGATTAGCATCGCTAGCATAGCGTCACAATTAAATAGTAGCATCTAAATATCATTAAATCACAAGTCCAAGACACCTGATGAAAGATACAGATCCTGTGAATAAAGCCACCATTTCAGATTTTTTAAATGTTTTACAGGGAAAACACAATATGTAAATCTATTAGCTAAACACGTTAGCAAAAATCACAATTTTTCTTTGTCCACCATTTTCTCTCAACACCAGTAGCTATCACCACTTCGGCTAAACTAAGATATTGATAGCCACTAACCAAGAAAAAACCTCATCAGATGACAGTCTGATAACATATTTATGGTATAGGATAGGTTTTGTTAGAAAAATGTGCATATTTCAGGTATAAATCATAGTTTGCCATTGCAGCCAGCATCACAAATCTCACCAAAGCTCCTAGAATTACTACAGAGAGCAACGTGTTTTACCAATTTACTCATCATAAAACATTTCTTAAAAATACACAGCACATAGCAATGGAAAGACACAGATCTTGTGAATTCAGACAACATTTCAGATTTTACGGCGAAAACACAATAAATCGTTATATTAGCATACCACATATGCAAACGTTACCAGAGCATTGATTCTAGCCAAAGAGAGCGATAACGTAATCATCGCCAAAATATATTCATTTTTTCACTAACCTTCTCAGAATTCTTCAGATGACACTCCTGTAACATCATATTACAACATACATATAGAGTTTGTTCGAAAATGTGCATATTTAGCCACCAAAATCATGGTTAGACAATGACAAAAGTAGCTCAGCTGGTCAGAAAATGTCCTGCACCATATTAGACAGTGATCTAGTCTTATACATAAATACTCATAAACTTGACTAAAAAATACAGGGTGGACAGCGATTGATAGACAATTTAATTCTTAATACAATCGCGGAATTACATTTTTTAAATTATCCTTACTTTTCAATACAGGTTGCGCCAAGCGAAGCTATAGCAAACAAAATGGCGGCATAAGCGTTTAACATTTTTCGACAGAAACACGCTATATCATCATAAATTGTTCTTACTATGAGCTGTTCTCCCATCAGAATCTTGGACAATGAATCCTTTCTTGGGTCTAATCTTCTTTTGGTCGAAAGATGTCCACTTGTTCGTCGAAATGCCCACTAACGTACGACCGGGACCCCGAAACGTGCCCGGAGCTTCAAAGTCTATTTACAAAGCAATGCCTCAAAATCGCACTAAACGGATATAAATTGCAATAAAACGGTTTAAATTAACTACCTTATGATGGTTCTAACACCTATAACGAGTAAAAAGATGACCGACGCTATATTACTGTCTAAACCAAGGCTTGGAAAAAGGCCAGTCAGATATCCTTCTTGCGTTGAGCGCAGTGTCCAAAGGAACGCTACTTCCGGTATTTGGTGATTTATAGAGCCAATGATTGCGCAATCGACCCCATTCAAATTGTCACCACTTACTGACATCTAGAGGAAGGCGTGGGCAGTGTTTGTATCTCATAGGATTTACAGAGACTTTTAAAACTGATCTGGAACCAGAGGCCAAGATGTCTAAATCTCACACACTGGGAGGAAAAGTGCTGTAGAATGAGTTCTGTTTCACTCAGAGACATAATTCAAACGGCTATAGAAACTAGAGAGTGTTTTCTATCCAATAGTAACAATAATATGCATATTGTACGAGCAAGAATTGAGTACTAGGCAGTTTAATCTGTAGAGAAAATTATGCTAATGCGAAACAGCACCCCCTATAGTTGCAAGAAGTTAATCTACCCATCATGTCCAATTAAAAAAATGCTTTACAGAGAAAACACAACATATGATTATGTTAGATCACCACCAATTTCAAAAAACACACAGCCATTTTCCCAGCCAAAGATAGGAGTCACAAAAACAAAAATCGAGATAAAATTAATCACTAACCTTTGATGATCTTCATCAGATGACACTCATAGGACATCATGTTACACAATACATGTATTTTTTGTTCGATAATGTACATATTTATATCCAAAAATCTTAGTTTACATTGGTGCCATGTTCAGAAATGCCTCCAAAATATCCGGAGAAATTGCAGAGGGCCACGTCAAATAACAGAAATACTCATCATACACTTTGATGAAAGATACATGTTTTACATATAATTAAAGATACACTTGTTCTTAATGCAACTGCTGTGTCAGATTTTTTGAAAACTTTACGGAAAAAGCACAACCTGCAATAATCTGAGACGGCGCTCAAATATAAATAACAATTCTCCGCCATGCTGGAGTCAACAGAAATACGAAATTACATCATAAATATTCCATTACCTTTGATTATCTTCATCAGAATCCAATCTGAGTAATCCTAGTTCGGCAATAAATTGTTGTTTTCTTTGATAATGTAAATTATTTATCCCTAAAAAGTTATGTTACAGCCTTATTTTAAAATGGAATGCATGTTTTAAACTCTTCAATCGACATACAATATCCCATAATGACATTTTTGCACATTTAGGAAAAATAAAAATCGATATATAACATTTACATATGTATTCAGACCCTTTACTCAGTACTTTGTTGAAGCACCTTTGGCAGCGATTACAGTCTTGAGAATTCTTGCATATGAAGCTAGAAGCTTGGCACACCTGTAATTGGAGAGTTTCTCTCATTCTTCTCCGCAGATCCTCTCAAGCTCTGTCAGGTTGGATTGGGAGTATCGCCGCACAGTTATTTTCAGTTCTCTCCAGAGATGTTTGATCGGGTTCAAGTCTGGGCTCTGGCTGGGCCACTCAAGGACAATTAGAGACTTGTCTCGAAGCCACTCTTGTGTTGTCTAGGCTGTGTACTTAGGGTCGTTGTCAAGTTGGAAAGTGAAACTTTGCCCCAGTCTGAAGTCCTGAATGATCTGGAGCAGGTTTTCATCAAGGATCTCTCTGTACTTTGCTCCATTCATCTTTTCTTCAATCCCGACTAGTCTCCCAGTCCCTGCAGCTGAAAAACATCAACACAGCATGATGCTGCTACCACCATGCTTCACCGTAGGGATGGTGCATTCAGGCCAAAGAGTTCAATCTTGCTTTCATCAGACCAGAGAATCTTGTTTCTCATGGTCTGAGAGTCCTTTAGGTGCCTTTTGGCGACTTCAAACGGGCTGTCATGTGCCTTTTAGTGAGGAGTGGCTTCCGTCTGGCCACTCTACCGTAAAGGACTGATTGGTGGAGTACTGCAGCAATGGTTGTCCTTCTGGAAGGTTCTCCCATCTCCACAGAGGAACTCTGGAGCTCTGTGAGAGTGACCATTATCTTCTTGGTCACCTCCCTGACCAAGGCCCTTCTCCCCCGATTGCTCAGTTTGGCTGGGCGGCCAGCTCTAGGGAGAGTCTTGGTGGTTCCAAACTTCTTCCATTAAGAATGACGGAGGCCACTATGTTCTTGGGGACCTTCAATGCTGCAGAAATGTGTTGGTACCCTTCCTCAGATCTGTGCCTTGACACAATCCTGTCTCGGAGCTCTATGGATTAATTCCTTCGACCTCATGGCTTGGTTTTTGCACTTTTGACATGCACTGTTGACTGTGGAATCTTATATAGACAGGTGTGTGCCTTTCCAAATCATATCTAATCAATTGAATTTACCACAGGTGGACTGCAATCAAGTTGTAAAAACATCTCAAGTAAGCTCAATGGAAACAGGATGCACCTGAGCTCAATTTCGAGTTTCATAGCAAAGGGTATGAATACTTAAATCAGGTATTTCCGTGTTTTATATTTAAGCAAATGTGCAAAAATGTCTAATAACCTGTTTTCACTTTGTCATTATGGTTTATTGTGTGTAGATTAATGAGGATTTGTATTTATTTAATCGGTTTTAGAATAAGGCTGTAACGTAACATAATGTGGAAAAAGAGAAGAGGTCTGAATACTTTCTGAATGCACTGTATTTAGGCCACTGTGGGTCACTGTAGTTTTATAGGTTACTGTGGGTCAATCAATTTCAATCAATCAATTTTATTTTATATAGCCCTTCGTACATCAGATAATATCTCGAAGTGCTGTACAGAAACCCAGCCTAAAACCCCAAACAGCTAGAATGCAGGTGTAGAAGCACGGTGGCTAGGAAAAACTCCCTAGAAAGGCCAAAACCTAGGAAGAAACCTAGAGAGGAACCAGGCTATGAGGGGTGGCCAGTCCTCTTCTGGCTGTGCCGGGTGGAGATTATAACAGAATTATGCCAAGATGTTCAAAAATGTTCATAAGTGACAAGCATGGTCAAATAATAATCATGAATAATTTTCAGTTGGCTTTTCATAGCTGATCATTAAGAGTTGAAAAACAACAGGTCTGGGACAGGTGGCGGTTCCATAACCGCAGGCAGAACAGCTGAAACTGGAATAGCAGCAAGGCCAGGCGGACTGGGGACAGCAAGGAGTCACCACGGGCGGCAGTCCCGATGCATGGTCCTAGGGCCCAGGTCCTCCGAGAGAAAGAAAGAGAGAAGGAGAAAATTAGAGAGAGCCAAGATTTTCAAAATGTTCATAAATGACAAGCATGGTCAAATAATAATCAGGAATAAATCTCAGTTGGCTTTTCATAGCCGATCATTAAGAGTTGAAAACAGCAGGTCTGGGACAGGTAGGGGTTCCATAACCGCAGGCAGAAGAGTTGAAACTGGAATAGCAGCAAGGCCAGGCGGACTGGGGGCAGCAAGGAGTCACCACGGCCGGTAGTCCCGACGTATGGTCCTAGGGCTCAGGTCCTCCGAGAGAAAGAGAGAAGGAGAAAATTAGAGAGAGCCAAGATTTTCAAAATGTTCATAAATGACAAGCATGGTCAAATAATAATCAGGAATAAATCTCAGTTGGCTTTTCATAGCCGATCATTAAGAGTTGAAAACAGCAGGTCTGGGACAGGTAGGGGTTTCGTAACCGCAGGCAGAAACAGTTGAAACTGGAATAACAGCAAGGCCGGGCGGACTGGGGACAGCAAGGTGTCAGCATGCCCGGTAGTCCTGACGTATGGTCCTAGGGCTCAGGTTCTCAGAGAGAAAGAGAGAACGAGAGAATTAGAGAGAGCATACTTAAATTCACACAGGACACTGGATAAGACAGGAGAAGTATTCCAGGTATAACCAACAGACCCTAGCCCCCCGACACATAAACTACTGCAGCATAAATACTGGAGGCTGAGACAATGTAGTTGTAGTTAATGTAGTTATATAGGCTACTCTTGGTCACTGTAGCTGAATAGGCTACTGTGGGTTACTGTAATTATTTAGGCCACTGTGGGTTACTGTAATTATTTAGGCCACTGTGGGTCACTGTCGTTATATATGCAAATGTGTGCCACTGTAGATATATATTCAACTGTGGGCCACTGTAGATATATAATCAACTGTGGGACACTGTAGATATATATTTAACTGTGGGCCACTGTAGATATATATTCAACTGTGGGCCACTGTAGATATATATTCAACTGTGGGCCACTGTAGTTATATAGTCAACTGTGGGCCACTGTAGATTATATGCAACTGTGGGCCACTGTAGATATATATTCAACTGGGACACTGTAGTTATATATGCAACTGTGGGACACTGTAGATATATATTCAACTGTGGGCCACTGTAGATATATATTCAACTGTGGGCCACTGTAGTTATATATGCAACTGTGGGCCACTGTAGATATATATTCAACTGGGACACTGTAGTTATATATGCAACTGTGGGCCACTGTAGATATATATGTAACTGTGGGCCACTGTAGATATATATTCAACTGGGACACTGTAGTTATATATGTAACTGTGGGACACTGTAGATATATATGCAACTGTGGGCCACTGTAGATATATATTCAACTGGGACACTGTAGTTATATATGCAACTGTGGGCCACTGTAGATATATATTCAACTGTGGGCCACTGTAGATATATATTCAACTGTGGGCCACTGTAGATATATATTCAACTGTGGGCCACTGTAGATATATATTCAACTGTGGGCCACTGTAGATATATATTCAACTGGGACACTGTAGTTATATATGCAACTGTGGGCCACTGTAGATATATATTTAACTGTGGACCACTGTACATATATATTCAACTGTGGTCCACTGTAGATATATATTCAGTGGCCCACAATTGTATGCAAATCTGACATTAGGCTGAAACTGCTATAGATATTTCAAAGATGTATTCACCAGACCTGGTGTGGCAGTAAAGGGGTGCAGGCTGTAGTCTAGACCTGGTGTGGCAGTAAAGGGGTGCAAGCTGTAGTCTAGACCTGGTGTGGCAGTAAAGGGGTGAAGGCTGTAGTCTAGACCTGGTGTGGCAGTAAAGGGGTGCAGGCTGTAGTCTAGACCTGGTGTGGCAGTAAAGGGGTGCAGGCTGTAGTCTAGACCTGGTGTGGCAGTAAAGGGGTGCAGGCTGTAATCTAGACCTGGTGTGGCAGTAAAAGGGTGCGGCTGTAGTCTAGACCTGGTGTGGCAGTGAAGGGGAGCAGGCTGTAGTCTAGACCTGGTGTAGCAGTGAAGTGGTACAGGCTGTAGTCTAGACCTGGTGTGGCAGTGAAGGGGTGCAGGCTGTAGTCTAGACCTGGTGTGGCAGTAAAGGGGTGCAGGCTGTAGTCTAGACCTGGTGTGGCAGTAAAGGGGTGCAGGCTGTAGTCTAGACCTGGTGTGGCAGTGAAGGAGTGCAGGCTGTAGTCTAGACCTGGTGTGGCAGTGAAGGGGTGCTGGCTGTAGTCTAGACCCGGGATGGCAGTGAAGGGGTGCTGGCTGTAGTTTAGACCTGGTGTGGCAGTAAAGGGGTGCAGGCTGTAGTCTAGACCTGGTGTGGCAGTAAAGGGGTGCAGGCTGTAGTCTAGACCTGGTGTGGCAGTAAAGGGGTGCAGGCTGTAGTCTAGACCTGGTGTGGCAGTGAAGGGGTGCAGGCTGTATTCTAGACCTGGTGTGGCAGTGAAGGGGTGCTGGCTGTAGTCTAGACCCAGGATGGCAGTGAAGGGGTGCTGGCTGTAGTTTAGACCTGGTGTAGCAATGAAGTGGTGCTGGCTGGCTGGGTGCTGGCTGTGAGCATGGGGGAGGATGTCCGATGCTGTCTGTGTCTGAGGAACAGAGCACATTTAGCATCTTGATGCTTTGCAAGACTAATGCTTTCATCTAAATGTCACTGGGACCGTCCACCTCGGGGGCGTTTAGAAGAACAAACATGTCTCGCCCCGCTAAAAGAGGAATGCGGGGTAGGGAGAGAAAGATAGTGGGAGAAGGGGGGTTAGAGAGGAGGAGAGAGGGAATGAGAAGGGAAGAGTGAAAGAGGGGGAAAGAGAGGAGAGAGAGAGCACAGAGCATCGCCCCAAAAACATTTGTTGGTGTTACACTGTAAACAATGCTGAGAGACAGGACTGGTCAGTGTCCCTCATCTTTCTGACAGTGCCTGGCGGGTCAGTGATTTGGTCATTTGTGTGTGTGTGTGTGTGTGTGTGTGTGTGTGTGTGTGTGTGTGTGTGTGTGTGTGTGTGTGTGTGTGTGTGTGTGTGTGTGTGTGTGTGTGTGTGTGTGTGTGTGTGTGTGAGTGTGTGCACGAGCGTGTGTGTGTGCATGGGTTGGGGTTGTTGGTTCATAGCCATAATTAACAGCATCTCCCGGCTTTGTGAAGCTGTGACATTTCCTAGCTGGGGTAGTTTCTCCCAGTTTCTTTTCCATTTGCATGAATAAGTTAGCAGAGGATTTAAGTGGATTCACTGTTGACGGTCTTCTTTTTTTTAGCGATACACCTGAAAGCTGTTTTCTATGAGTGTTGGAGAGTGAGAGAACTAGCAGTAGTGATTGTGTTTACTGGCAGGTACTCATTACCATGTGAGGTTCCTAAATAGGTAGAATCATTGTCCCTGCCACGACCCCTCCCTACCCACCACTCGCTCGCTAGTGTTCTCAAATGTGCCACTTGATCATCTGTCTCTGTGTGTTTACATTGCTGTGAACATACAGAATATGACTAATATATGCAGAGGCGTACTGTGTATCGCTGCTTTAAAGCAGAGTAGAGACACAAGTGTGCGCTGTGTCCTCATTGAAGAACTTTAATGTCCTTTGAATGTTGTCATTTTGGCACGATGTGTAGCCCTGTAATTGGTGGCTGATGCAACGAAATTAAAACAAGGAGAATATGAATAACTTCAAGAGCTATTGAACTCCGCTATCTTGCAGCAGCAGCCTATTTGAGTTTAGCAAGTTTCGGAAGAAAGAAGGGGGAAAACACACACGCATGTACACACACACACACACACACACACACACACACACACACACACACACACACACACACACACACACACACACACACACACACACACACACACACACACACACGCACACACACACGCACACTGTGAGATTCGGTTAAATTGTCTTGAAAATAGATGAACTGCGAGGGCTGACTGTGTGTGTTTTATCGTGCAAGCATGCATGCATGTGTGTGTCATGCGCCTGTTTATGTGTGTGCATGTGTGTGTGTGTGTGTGTGTGTGTGTGTGTGTGTGTGTGTGTGTGTGTGTGTGTGTGTGTGTGTGTGTGTGTGTGTGTGTGTGTGTGTGTGTCTCTTGCGCCTGGTGTTTGCCTGTGTGTACGTACGTGCATGTGCCTGTGTGTGTCTAAGCTGTTATTAGAGAGTGTGAGATAGAGAGGGAGAGACAGACCGAGAGCGAGAGCTACTTTTTCTGGGGAAACAGAGGGAGACTGGAGGAGCGGTAATTCCTCCTGTTGTGAATAATGCATGAGGCCTTGTCTGGGAGCAATTGAAATGCAGCGTGTGTACAAATCTAGGCCGGAAAGAAGTAACGCACAGCTCAGACGTCAAACTTATGGCTGAATAGAAATTAAGAGCGGGCTGCCATGGTTGAGAGCTTTTCTTGACGTACCGTTTGGTTTCATACAACTATTCTCAACACTGCAGACTTCCTTGTTGGTTTTGGTTCAAATTCAAGCATAACAGAGACCTCTTCTGTGTTAAAGAAATCACAAAGTTTATTGCACTAAAAAGACAAAGAGAGACGATTCACACACCTGTGCAGTGCGGAAGTTAATGTTTAAAACAGTGAATATGATCAGGTTAATGTGTCTCGGTTAACGTATCGTGATCAGATTTAATAACTTAATTTTACTAAGGAATCACAAAGAGTCCCTTCCCTAAAATAAACTATGAGATATGTTAGCGATAGCGATATTACTGTGCAACGTAGACGTTTAATTTCCTCCCGAGATTGCAAAACAATTCCTATGTTGATGTTGTTTGTGCCCATTGGTTATGAATTTTTTAACTTCTGTGTTGAGAAGTCATGTTTTTACCATCAGGTTCTGGTTTCAAAGAGCACCAAAAACTATACTAACCATAAGCCTTAGCTTTACTGCCGCCACAGAAACAGACCCTGTGTCACGACTTCCACCATGGGTGGCTCCTCTCCCTGTTCGGGCAGCGGTCGGCGGTCGGCGTCGCCAGTCTACTAGCTGCCACCGATCCTTTTTCCTTGTCTTTTGGTTATGTCTGCTTTGTGTTTCACCTGGTTTCATTTTGGTTAATTAGGGGGGGTATTTATCTCGACATTTCCTTGGGTTTTTGTGCGGGATTGTTTTCATTTGACCGTCAGTTAGTTTTGGGTTGCGTTTTCTTTAGTTCATTTTTAACAGGTGGTTTTCCCCTGGACTGTGTCTGAGTGGGCTTTTGTGGCTACTGCTGTAGTCCGGTGTCCTGCTATTTTGAGCTTGTTGAATAAAATGCCCTTTTCCTTCAGAACTTGTTTCTCCTGCGCCTGACTCCACACCCACATCTCCTTGGGGAGATCTGACACCCTGGGTCTGTTCTAATGCGGCCACCTGTGAATCCGAAACCATGATTGTGCTTCCTTTGTAGGTGTGGCCAAGCAACCTTTATTTGCATGCAATTGACGTATATTAATATACATTACCATTTCTCCCGACAATGGAAGAACTGCTCTGGCGTACACCATGAAACAGAGGTCTGCTTAATAACCTGCACAGCACCGAAAGAGCCGCAGGGAACTCTATCGACGCTCTTCAAAAGAGAAAGTGACATATTTTTTCGTTCGGTGCCATACCAGGTCTGAACTAGGGCTACCACATCCCAACCTGTGCCTTGCCTCCCTCCCTGGCTTTTGCATCTTCTTCTACAACCACAACAATGCCGTTTGACACAGCTCTCACTATCTCCTTCCACTAGACCCCTTTCCTGCAGTCAAATGACCAAATCGACCCTCTAGGGGCCTCATGGGTGGAATGTTATTAATATTTTTCATAATTTCATAATTCACTTTTTTTTTCTACCAAAAATGTGGTGTTATTATGTCAACCAGTTTTGTTATATTTCAGTCTTTTGTGATGTATAAAAAGTGTAATATTGGGACGCAAACTCAAAATGCCCAAAACCTATAACCTATACGGTTCTACCATGTGTGTGAGGTGTAGATTTTTTTAAGACTACTAAGAAACACTCTGTGACCCTGATTTAGCCCTCAGCAGTAAAAGGTTTTAAAGGACGTAAATAATTGCGCCTTTCCAACAGGCCTTCACAAGGCCCTACATCAAGGCATCGGTGTTCCTTATCTCACAGGAGAGACTGCATCACATTGTGGGAAAGGATGTCTCATTGAATGGCTGTATAAAGGGAAAGTGACAGAGGAATGATTTGCATATAAAATCGCTAAGGGAATTTAGTGGGTAATGTTTGAGCGTGTAGATCACAGGAGAGTGGTGATGGTGTGTGTCGATGATGGGCTTTAGTGTGTGTGAGTGCGTGTGTGAAAGAGCAATAGAGACACTCTGTTCTAACCTGTACAGCTCTACCTAACAAACTGTCTAACCTGTACAGCTCTACCTAACACTCTGTTCTAACCTGTACAGCTCTACCTAACACTCTGTTCTAACCTGTGCAGCTCTACCTAACACTCTGTTCTAACCTGTACAGCTCTACCTAACACTCTGTTCTAACCTGTGCAGCTCTACCTAACGCTCTGTTCTAACCTGTACAGCTCTACCTAACACTCTGTTCTAACCTGTGCAGCTCTACCTAACACTCTGTTCTAACCTGTGCAGCTCTACCTAACGCTCTGTTCTAACCTGTACAGCTCTACCTAACACTCTGTTCTAACCTGTGCAGCTCTACCTAACACTCTGTAGTGATCACACTTCTTACAGCCTAATTTTCATCACTCTGCAGTCACACATAGCCAACAGGCTGATGCTATACATGAAGATCTAACATCTTTTCAGCCACCACAGCAGCTTTACAGTGGAACAGCGGGGGGGAAAGAAAAACGGAACTAAATTTTCAATTAACCTACTTTGATCGGCTCCTGAAGTGTGGATATGAAACGTTCCGCTAGCTAACGATGCGTATCATTTCCAATTTGCAGTCCCGTTATCTGGAGTTCATCTGGGCTGATCGCACAGCTACTCATTCCAAGTGGGATTAGATGTGTGGAATATATATTTTGCCCCATGATCATCATCCTACACGCTGGATTAAGAGCAGAGGCCAGGTTCTCGCTCTCTAAATGACACGAACAGGGAATCATCACCAGGGAACTAAAGGAACTCTGGGGTATTGAACCGTGTCCCTGAACTCTGGGGTATTGAACCGTGTCCCTGAATTCTGGGGTATTGAACCATGTCCCTGAACTCTGGGGTATTGAACCATGTCCCTGAGCTCTGGGGTATTGAGCCGTGTCCCTGAACTCTGGGATGTTGAACCATGTCCCTGAGCTCTGGGGTATTGAACCATGTCCCTGAACTCTGGGGTATTGAACCATGACCCTGAACACTTGGGTGTTGAACCGTGTCCCTGAACACTGGGGTATTGAACCATGTCCCTGAACACTTGGGTGTTAAACCATGTCGCTGAACACTGGGGTATTGAAGAATGTCCCTGAACACTGGGTTATTGAACCAGGTCTCTGAAAACTGGGGTATTGAACTGTGTCCCTGAACACTGGGGTATTGAACCAGGTCTCTGAACACTGGGGTATTGAACTGTGTCCCTGAACACTGGGGTATTGAACCATGTCCCTGAACACTGGGGTATTGAACCAGGTCTCTGAACACTGGGGTATTGAACTGTGTCCCTGAACACTGGGGTATTGAACTGTGTCCCTGAACACTGGGGTATTGAACCATGTCCCTAAACACTGGGGTATTGAACCAGGTCTCTGAACACTGGGGTATTGAACTGTGTCCCTGAACACTGGGGTATTGAACTGTGTCCCTGAACACTGGGGTATTGAACCATGTCCCTAAACACTGGGGTATTGAACCATGTCCCTAAACACTGGGGTCAGATAGTCTTTTGACCCCTAGAAACTGATTTGATTGTTTTTTAAGGGGAAGCTTTTCAAATTGAGTACGTCTTGCTGTAATTGAAAGATTGTCTTTGAACATGTGATTCTGGCAGACAGACATGCTGCAGTGATCAATTGTTATGGTAGATACAAATATATCAAATTAACTGGGTTGTTTTTGACCATTGTTTGTGTTCATTCAGCATTATACCGAATCATTATACATCAGCAAATATCATAAATGTCTGTGACTTATCGTGCCAAATATGCAAGCATAGATATCAGTCAGTTAGATGTGCAACAACTCAAACTACTGTACTATAAGCACCTCTGTACTTAGTGGGATCAATCCTAACTGGTTCAACGCTACAAACAGGAGGCCGAGGAAAGAGCAGAGGAGCGTTGTTGCTATGGTCTTTACTTACTGTAAGACTGTAGACCATGACATAGCTAATGTTCTTAATCTGGTTAAAGACCATTAGACGGACTGAGAGGCAGCGATAATGAATTAGAGACAATAAAGCAGCTTTTAAACAGACCCTGTTAGGTGTAACGCTAGGTAGCAGGCTAGCCTATATAGCACTCATTGAGTGCTCCGGCTCTGTGCTAATGATGAGACCAAGGGTTGATTTCCACACAGGTCGATATTGGCTGGATGCGGTGGATAGTTTGGAATGTCTAAATGATCTGGACTGAACTTCCCGCTGGCTCTGATGTGATTGTAATTTGAGTTTATTGTAATTCGATTTCACACTTTTCCCTTTATCTGACTTTCGGTGTTATGAACCAATGGGTTCAGAATGCATGTAAGCATGTAAAGTATTCTGACTTTGATGCCCTGTGTTAAGTTGGAATCTGTGAGAGAAGTAGTACGCTGGGCTAAAATATAGTTCATTAGGATAAAGAGTGGATGATGCAACTGATAGCGGCATAGGGTGAGTTACAATGGCCTGTTTCTGTGAACAATAACTATCTTCCTAATCGACTGTTATTTGTGCCTTAGACTACCAGCAGGCATTTGCTGTGGTCTCTCTCTCTCTCTCTCTCTCTCTCTCTCTCTCTCTCTCTCTCTCTCTCTCTCTCTCTCCTCCTCTCTCTCTCTCTCCTCTCTGCTCCTCTCTCTCTTCGTCTCCTTCTCTCTCCTCTCTCTCCTCTCGCTCTCTCTCTCTCTCTCTCTCTCTCTCTCTCTCTCTCTCTCTCTCTCTCTCTCTCCTCTCTTCTCTCTCTCTCTCTCTCTCTCTCCTCTCTCTCTCTCTCTCCTCTCTCTCTCTCTCTCTCTCTCTCTCTCTCTCTCTCTCTCTCTCTCTCTCTCTCTCTACCATGAAGTCTCCATGTCAGGCAATTAAGCACCCTGAGTCCTCTTTAGATCAGCCAGAGATACTTGCTTCTGTTGGTTTGAAAGACAGAGCCACAAAAGACTCTCTTTCAAAGAGGCTTCTCACAGAGAACCACAGTCTCTAATTGCCTGTCTCAGTAGGGTCTCCTTGAAAATCGGCCTATTCTGAGAGATTGGAAGCAATAAACAATACTGTTATGAATAAAACATTAATCACATTTGTTCCATGTCAGGAAATATAAACAAATTATTGCCTTTTGTAAATATTTTATGCATGGCTTTCCCCTGTCTCTCTCTTGCCTTGTGGCCCTGAGAGTTGAAAGACACTCGGTGCCGATCCTTCGCCTGTTCCTGCGTTTTGTTAAACATTAATAAGGTGAGCGCCAAAGAAACGTCTTTCATCTTCAGGGCTCCTGTCTGTACTCTGTTCCTCTCCTTCACTATCCTCTACTCCTCTCCCTCTCCCTTCTCACCTCTCTGCTCCCTTACCCTCTCATCTTTATCCCCTCTTATTTCTCCTAATTTCATCTCCCGTCTCTATTACTCTCATCTCTTCCCTCCTGTTCTCTGCTCTCCCTGTTCTCTTTTTTCTCTTGCTCTTCTCTTTTCTCTCTTCTACTCACCTGTGCTGACAGATTGTGCCAACACCTAGTGTTCCCAACCAATTAATCATCTCAGATCTAGATTACTCAAATTACAATTAAATCTCATTTTCCACAGCTTTTTCTGTTACTGCACATCTTTCCTCACGCCATCCTCAGGTAACCAAGCCTCTGCTGAGACAAAATATCTTGGTAGCATTTTGATAGGATTCCAAATGACAAATGATCTCTGAGCCCTCAATAGCTTATATATACATATTTAATGTATATACAGTCTAGGCCTATATTTCTCCATATTATATATTCTATGTATAGTGCCTTCGGAAAGTATTCAGACCCTTTGACTTTTTCCACAATTTGTTAGGTTACGGGGGGGGGGGGGTCGCTCATCAATCTACACACAATACCCCATAATAACAAAGCAAAAACAGGTTTGCCGCTGAAAAACATCCCCACAGCATGATGCTGCCACCACAACGCTTCACTGTAGGGATGGTGCCAGATTTCCTCCAGACATGACACTTGACATTCAGGCCAAAGAGTTCAATCTTGGTTTCATCAGACCAGAGAATGTTGTTTCAAGTGGGCTGTCATGTACCTTTTACTGAGGAGTGGCTTCCGTCTGGCAACTCTACCATTAAAGGCCTAATTGGTGGAGTGCTACAGAGATGGTTGTCCTTCTGGAAGGCTCTCCCATCTCCACAGAGGAACTCTAGAGCTCTGTGAGAGTGACCATCAGGTTCTTGGTTACCTCCCTGAGCAAGGCCCTTCTCCCCCGATTGCTCAGTTTGGCCATGCGGCCAGCTCTTGGTGGTTCCAAACATCTTCCATTTAAGAATGACGGAGGCCACTGTGTTCTTGGGGACCTTCAATGCTGCAGAAATGTTTTGGTAACCTGTGCCTCGACATTTACCCTGTCTCGGAGCTCTACGGACAATTCCTTTGACCTCATGGCTTGGTTTTTGCACTGTTGAAATGCACTGTCAACTGTGGGACCTTATATAGACAGGTGTATGCCCTTCCAAATCATGTCCAATCAATTGAATTTACCACAGGTGGACTCCAATTAAGTTGTAGGAAGATCTCAAGGGTGATCAATGGAAACAGGATGCACCTGAGCTCAATTTCGAGTCTCATAGCAAAGGGTCTGAATACTTATGTAAATCATATATTTCTGTTTTATGTTTTTAAAACATTTGCAAAAATTTCTAAAAACCTGTTTTTGCTTTGTCATTATGGGGTATTGTGTGTAGATTGCTGAGGAAATTGTTTTATTTAATACATTTTAGAATAAGGCTGTAACATTTCAAAATGTGGAAAAACTCAAGGGGTCTGAATACTTTCCGAAGGCACTGTAAAATGAAGTAAATTGCATGAAATTCGTTCATAAAAGGCAATTTTTTATCGGACCACAAATAAGATGATAGATTCATGCAGTTAGTGTATTATAATGGATGTATTTTCACCCTTGTCCGTGGTGATCTGCGAATCCACAAACTTCTGGCTACTTTGCCATGTAAACGAAGAACAGTAAAACTGCGTATCTAAGGCTCTGGGCTGGGTTTCCCAAAAGCATTGTAGCACTAAGACAATCTTCCATCCATGTAGTGTCCATGGAATTAAGATGATCTCAATGCTATGATGTTTTTAGGAAACCCCGCCCTGCTCTGTCCTAGGAGTCAGGGCAAACGGTAGGCATGTTCTCTGCTATCCACTTTATGTTTTAATTATTATTTTGGGTATAGGGGATGGTTACCATTATTTTTTTCAAGCGTTCAGTGGTCAGGTAAAAATATATTTTACTGAAGGGAGGGCCATGCATTTTCATTTCAGATAGTTTGATTTTCTCCAGGAATCCCTCATTATAAACAACGTACAGTCCCTTATTGAAAGTTCTTTGTGTTTTTGGAAACACGTGAGTTCTTCGGCCGTTATGGAAATTATGCATTGTTAAAGCACTTGTAAATTTGTGTTCCATCGCTATCGGGAAACCGGGCCCTGGCTATTAATTCATAGACATGACCATTTGCATTTATGCAAGTCATACAGTGTGGATTCTCCCTTTAAAGAGGGGAGGTGGAGAATATCAACAGCTGCTTTACATTAAGCACATATAATTTCCTGTAAGTGACTCTCAAAGTACTGAATAAGTTGGCTGAGTGAGACCCCTCTCCAGTTTTTTACTTGTTGAGGCTACTTACCACTAAAGGTACCTACTTCCCACTATTTAGACCGGCCATCCTTTTTGGTGCAATCCAGACTGGCCCTAAAAAGACACCACGATACAGTGACTTTTCGTAGAAGGTTAGGAGAGCATTTTCACTAGCCCTAACCTTTTTCATAACCTTAACCTAATTCTTCCAGTGGGAGGTCCAGTCCGGACCCAATCTGAACCAATCATAGATGTCACGCCCTGACCTTAGTATTCTTTGTTTTCTTTATTATTTAGTTTAAGTCAGGGTGTGACGAGGGTGGTATGTGTGTTTTTGTCTTGTCTAGGGTTTTTTGTATGTCTAGGTGTGTGTGTCTAGTCTCGACATATGTAGGTCTATGGTGGCCTAGATTGGTTCCCAATCAGAGGCAGCTGTTTATCATTGTCTCTGATTGGGGATCCTATTTAGGTTGCCATTTTCCAGTTTGGTTTGTGGGTAATTGTCTATGTGAAGTTGTATGTCTGCACTCATTGTTTATCTTCTACCGACTCAGAAACCCTGATCCGGGAGCACCCCCTCCTCCCCCACCAGTAAAAAAGCTGAATAGCATAGCTAGCATAGCGTCACAATTAAATAGTAGCATCTAAATATCATTCAATCACAAGTCCAAGACATCAAATGAAAGATACAGATCTTGTGATTCAAGCCATTATCTCTGTTTTTTAAAATGTTTTACAGGGAAGACACAATATGTAAATCTATTAGCTAACCACGTTAGCAAAAATCACAATTTTTCTTTGTCCACCATTTTTTCTCAACACCAGTAGCTATCACCAATTCGGCCAAATAAAGATATTGATAGGCACTGACCAAGAAAAAACCTCATCAGATGACAGTCTGATAACATAGTTATGGTATAGGATAGGTTTTGTTAGAAAAATGTGCATATTTCAGGTATAAATCATAGTTTACAATTGCACCCACCATCACAACTCGACTAGAATAAATACAGAGAGCAACGTGTATTTCCTAATTACTAATCATAAAACATTTCTTACAAATACACAGCGTACACTAATTGAAAGACACAGATCCTGTGAATCCAGACAATTTTTCAGATTTTCTAAGTGTCTTACAGCGAAAACACAATAAATCGTTATATTACCATAGCACATGTGCAAACATTACCCCAGCATTGATTCACGGCAAAAAGAGCGATAGCATTATCACCACCAAAATGTATTAATTTTTTCACTAACCTTCTCAGAATTCTTCAGATGACACTCCTGTAACATCATATTACAACATACATATAGAGTTTTTTTCGAAAATGTGCATATTTAGCCACCAAAATCGTGGTTAGACAATGAGAAAAGTAGCCAAGCTGGTCAGAAAGTGTCAGGCGCCATATTAGACAGTGATCTAGTCTTATACATAAATACTCATAAACTTGACTAAAAAATACAGGGTGGACAGCGATTGATAGACAATTTAATTCTGAATGCAATCGCTGAATTACATTTTTTAAATTATCCTTACTTTTCAATACAGGTTGCGCCAAAGCGAAGCTACACCAAAGAAAATGGCGGCATAAGCGTTTAACATTTTTCGACAGAAACACGATTTATCATCATAAATAGTTCTTACTATGAGCTGTTCTTCCATCAGAATCTTGGGCAATGAATCCTTTCTCCGGTCTAATAATCTTTTGGTCGAAAGATGTCCTCTTGTCCCGTCGAAATGGCCACTAACGTTCACCATGCACTCGAAAAGTGCCCAGCTCCTCGAAGTGCGTCACACAGAAATGCCATAAAATCGCCCTAAACGGATATAAATTGCTATAAAACGGTTCAAATTAACTACCTTATGATGTTTTTAACACCTATAACGAGTAAAAACATGACCGGAGAAATATTACTGGCTAAACAACAGCTTGGAAGGAGGCAAGTCCGATGTCCATCCTGCGTCAGGCGCAGGCCCTGATTGCGCAATCGACTCCATTCAAAGCGTCACCACGTACTGACATCCAGAGGAAGACGTAGGCAGTGTTTGTTTCTCCATAGCATTTACAGGGACCTTACAACTGACCTGGGAACAGGCGCCAAGATTTCTGAAATCTCACTCCCTGTCATGAAAAGTGCTGTAGAAGGAGTTCTGTTTCACTCAGAGACATAATTCCAACGGCTATAGAAACTAGAGAGTGTTTTCTATCCAATAATAATAATAATATGCATATTGTACGAGCAAGAATTGAGTAGGAAGCCGTTTAATCTGGAGACCGATTTATGCTAAGTCGAAACAGCACCCCCTATATTCGCAAGAAGTTATAGCATTCATGTCAGTTTTGTTATTTTCTTAGTTTGTTTAGTGTTTTTAGTGTTCAGTCGTCTTCTATTAAAAATATGTCTTCACGTCATGCTGCGCTTTGGTCTCCTCACTACAACGAACGTGACAGACAAAATGAATCACTAACCTTTGAACATCTTCATCAGATGACACTCATATGACATCATGTTACACAATACATTTATGTTTTGTTCGATAATGTGCATGAGCAACATTATGTACAAAATTATTATTATTTTTATGAACTATCTAGGGTAAAATGCAGTAATTTGCCACAATATTGATTTCTAAATAAAAATTTGTGGGATTTGAAATGAGGAATTGTTGAGGTTGTCAAAATGAAAAGGAGTTGATGATTGTAAGTGTGGTGTACCATTCATGAACATTTTATCTCATAAAGATGTATGTTTATAGTTTAGCACTAAATAGAAAACAGTACATTTTTCCTTGTGATCTTCATACTCACTAAATGTGTCTGCTGATCTGCACATGGGTCTGTCTTCCCGTGTGATGGAAAATACATTTTTTAAATAACTTAGAAAAGTTTTTCTTTAAAATGTAAAATACTTCCAGCAGGACCATTATATCAGATTATATCAAATATTAAGGTCAGAAAGTGTTATTATCATCAGTGTCCACCTGCAGAGAATTAAGTAGTGAATTCTGGTAGTGCTCTACATTCTGAGTGTTACGGAAGAAGCCATTCACTATGAATGAGAGGAGGGCATGGGAAGGGGGGATGGAGGAAGAGTGGGAGGGGGTGGAGGTATAAAGCGAACTGGGGATGAGAATCTGCCCGGGGCACATCGATTAGGTCTGACACAGCAGGGACAGGCCTGAGGCCAGACAGGTCTCTCTCTCTCCCTCTCTGTGTGTGTGCGTGTGTGTGTGTGTGTGTGTGTGTGTGTGTGTGTGTGTGTGTGTGTGTGTGTGTGTGTGTGTGTGTGTGTGTGTGTGTGTGTGTGTGTGTGTGTGTGTGTGTGTGTGTGTGTGTGTGTGTGTCTGTATGTGTGTGCGTGTGAGTGAGTGTGCTTGCGTGTGTGTGGTGTTTATGTGTATGTATGCCTGTGCATGAGTGTGTGTGTGTGTGTGTGTATTTAAGCCTATATCCATGCATGTGTGTGTGTCTCTGGAGCCAGGTCTCCACTGACCACAGGGACCTCAGAGCTGTCAGCAGTGTTTAGCCTGGATACAGTGCCGGGTCTCCCCAGTGACTCCTCTCTGACTCAGAGAGACAGACGGCGGTCCCCAGGCCAGGGCCTGCAGCCCACACACCTGGGTTGTGTCTCAAATAGCACTCTAATCCCTATATCGTGCCCTATATAGGGAATTGGTCAAATGCAGTGCCCTATAATAGGGAATAGGGTGGCATTTTGGATGCACAACTGACCCCACTGGGAGAGACGCTACAAGACCACACCACACAGTCCTCTTCATTTGACTAAGGAGAGGCAGCTCGAGTTTATAACAGCCATGTAAAGCAAGAAATGTCATGGAGGCTGGTAGGAAAATGTGTGGTTACGAAAGAGACAAGCGGACAAGTTGTAAGAGAAGAATAAATTAAGTAAGGAGGGAGAGGGAAGGAGGAAAAAGTGAAAGAAGTAGAAGGGGAGGAAGGGAAAATGGATGCTTTTGAATAAGAATCCAAGCAAGAAAAAGAACGTCAATATTTTGAGGAACTGTAGTCTAACTTGAAGTAGACAGAGCCTTTCTCCATAAGCCCCAAGCGTTGCTCCCAAACCCGGAAGAAACCTAGAAAGCCTTCTTTGAGGCAGCTTTAGAGAAACGCAGGGCGTAACTTTCTCTTTGCCCGAAGCGTAACAAAGAGCGAGAGAAGACTGTTTGTGATGCTAATTCTCCAGGAATAAATATGCACACAAATTCAGAAATGCCTTTTAGAGAGAGAATGAGAGAGAGAGCACAAGAAAGGGAGGAATCTGGAACTAATCCTTTACATGTCTATAGTAGAGGTAATGTAGATGCTCTGCAAAATCATCATCACATTGTTCATAATAAAATATGAATGGGACTAAATGGGACCCAAACATACAATCTCATGTTAAATCATTACATTGGAAGGATGGTTTCAACTAGTGCTGAGCGATTAGTGCTTTTTGAGGTCTTTTCAGTTCAAAGTAAATAAGGCATCATTTTATGACTACTGAATACCAATCACTTAGATCATGTATTTTTCAGGTAGAGATACCTCGCAAAGCAACTGCTCTCTATCCCTCTCTCTATCCCTCTCAATAAAGCATTATTCTATCACCTCTCTCTCTCCATGTCTGCCCCTCACTAACCTAATGTAGCAGGCTAAAAAGAAACACAGACCGGACAAGTGGACCCGCAATGGATTATGGTCATTGTAGTCAATTACCACGTCTTCTGCACTAAACTATCTTGAATATTAGCCTGTTGGACACTACAACATCGCACCGTTTAGGCTTGATTGGATTTATCTCTCGAGACACTGCTCAATGTGCACATTGAGCTCACAGAAGAAGAAAAAATAACAATGTCAGTCAATTAGTTGTTTAAAAACCCAAAAAGCTGCACATAGCATACAAGACAAAATAAAATCCACATACAGTGCCTTCAGAAAGTATTCATAACACTTGACTTATTACACTTTTTGTTGTTTTACAGCCTGAATAGAACATTTATTAAATACATTTTATTTCTCCATCTACACACAATACCCCATAATGACAAAGTGACATTTTTGCAAATGTATTGAAAATGTAAATTACATAAATATCTCAACTACATGAGTATTCACAACCCTGAGTCAATGCTTTGTAGAAGCACCTTTGGCAGAGATTACAGCTGTTTATACAACAGGTGGGTCTAATGCGGAATGCTGATTGGTTAAAGTGCATTCCAGCACACCGGCTACATCTATGACGTTAAAATGCCTATTTACTCTGTTCCATCTGCCTGCGCAATCCACTGTCTCATCAGCCCAGCCAGGCAATTTACAAACTTGGTCTCCACTATAAATAGCATCTAGACATTTAGACTTTTAGACTAACATTTAGTTTTCATAAGCGGAGAATTGTATAAACCTTGCTGCCTGTCTCTGCGACATTTGCAACATTGTTTCAATATTCAAATTCAATCTCCGACTGTCCCATAGTAATGAACGTGTAGGGGTCGGGAGTCGGGACGAGAGGGTCATCCAGTCGAAATCATGAATAAACGGGCATAATATTTGTGGATATCTACAAGGAAATGTCAAATTAAAGAAGGTCAAACGAAACGAAGTGCAGCTAGTTTGCATTCTTTCCAACTTCAGTTTGAGGTTATTGTGTTAGCTGTGTTGCTGGCTAGCTCTTCTGCACAACAGGTCCTCTGAACAACAGTGTCCTGGCGAGAGAGCATATTTTCTATGCCAGGCAAAATTGTGCCTCATTAGCTCCTTGTTATGGATGTATCCAAATAAACGTCACTAGAAAACAGCTTAAACAAATCCAGCTACTGTTGTTATACTGTCTGCACTGTTTGACGTGACTGTACATTAGCCGTAGTTGGATAGCTAGCAAGCAAGGGATAAGAACGTTGCCAGCCAGTATGGCAATGGAACATTTAGAATGAACGACTGGGTCGCTTCCATAGACACAGAACAAAAAGACTGAACGGCTGGGTTGCGTCTCTGGCAACCAATCCAATAGAACGAACGACCAGCTGGCATGGTTAGCAACCCTATATTTGTTAAAGGACTATATCTTGTGAACGGATGAAATACTATAAATAAATTCATCAAAATAATTTTTTTTATGAAAATATGTCAATCATTATTTGAATATGTTGGTAACCCATTGTATAAAAGTGATAATGACCGAGAAGGCGATGTTTGGAGGATATATTGGAATGGGTATTGTTAGGCCCGAGACGAAGTCAAACGTTCCACACTTGGATTGTGCAACATTTGCCCATTATGCTTTTCAGAATTCTTCAAGCTCTAATCTAGTTGTTGATCGTTGCTAGACAACCATTTTTAGGTCTGCCATTGATTTTCAAGTAGATTTAAGTCAAAACTATAACTCGGCCACTCAGGAACATTCGCTGTCTTTTTGTTAAGCAACTCATGTGTAGATTTGGTCTTGTGTTTTAGGTTATTATCCTACTGAAAGGTAAATTCATCAGACTGAACCAGGTTTTCTTCTAGGAATTTGCCTGTGCTTAGCTCTATTCTGTTTCTTTTTTATTCTGAAAAACTCCCCAGGCCTTAGCGATAACAAGCATACACATAACATGATGCAGCCAACACTATGCTTGAAAATATGGAGAGTGGTACTCGGAAGTGTGTTGTATTGGATATGCTCAAAACATAACACTTTATATTCAGGACAAAATGTTAATTGCTTTGCCAAATTTTTTGCAGTATTACTTTAATGCCTTGTTGCAAACAGGATGCATGTTTTGTAATATATTTATTCTGTACAGTTTTCTCCTAACACAGCAATTAAACTCTGTAACTGTTTTGAAGTTACCATTGGCCTCATGGTGAAATCCCTAAGTGTTTTCCTTCCTCTCCGGCAACTGAGTTAGGTAGGAAGCCAAAGTGTAATTCCTAACTTCACCATGCTCAAAGGGATATTCAATGTCTGCTTCATAATTTAGGGTTGCCATAAGAAAGGGGTTGAATACATATTGACTCAAGACATTTCAGCTGTTATTTTTTTATTAATTTGTAAACATTTCAAAAAACAGAATTCCACTTTGTCGTTATGGGGTATTGTGTGCTGTAACGGTCCTGACCAGTTTTATGTTGTTTTTGTATGTGTAATTGGTCAGGGCGTTAGTTTTGGGTGGGCAGTCTATGTTATCTGTTTCTATGTTGGTTTTGGGTTGCCTGGTATGGCTCTTGATTAGAGGCAGGTGGTTTGCGTTTTCCTCTAATTAAGAGTCATATTTAGGTAGGGCGTTCTCACTGTTTGTTTGTGGGTGATTGTCTCCTGTGTCTGTGTTATGTCTTACACCATACGGGATTGTTTCGGTTGTTCGTTTCGTTTCGTTTCGATGTAGTATGTTTCCTGTCCGTAAGTGTTACGTGTTAGTTATGTAAGTTTATGTTCAGGTTTCGTATACGTCGTTTTCTTGTTTTGTATTTTTGAAAGTGTTTTGTTTTTTCGTGTTGCCATCAGCGTTATAAATAAAAAGATGGCTTATTTCCCTCAAGCTGCATTTTGGTCTGAAGATCCTTCTCTCCTCACCTCGTCCGAGGATGAGGAGAGCGCCAGCCGTTACAGAATCACCCACCACGCTAAGACCAAGCGGCAAGGGAAAACTAAACGGAGTAAGGGACAGGAGAGAAAGGAGCAATGGACATGGGACGATGTATTGGACGGAAAGGGTTGCTACACTTGGGAGGAGATCCTGGCTGGTAGGGATCGCCTCCCATGGGAACAGGTGGAGGCACTGAGGAGAGCAGAGGCTACCGGGGAGAGGAACCGGAGCTATGAGGGAACGCGTCTGGCACGGAAGCCCAAAAAGCCCGTAAGTAATTCCCAAAAATTTCTTGGGGGGGGGCTAGGAGGTGGTGGGCCAAGGGCAGGTAGGAGACCTGCGCCCACTTCCCAGGCTTACCGTGGAGAGCGGGAGTACGGGCAGGCGCCGTGTTACGCAGTAGAGCGCACGGTGTCTCCTGTACGAGTGCATAGCCCAGTGCGGGTTATTCCACCTCCCCGCACTGGTAGGGCTAGATTGAGTATTGAGCCAGGTGTCATGAGGCCGGCTCAACGCGTCTGGTCTCCAGTGCGTCTCCTCGGGCCGGCATACATGGCACCGGCCTTACGCATGGTTTCCCCGGTTCGCCTACATAGGCCGGTGCGGGTTATTCCACCTCCCCGCACTGGTCGGGCGACCGGGAGCATTCAACCAGGTAAGGTTGGGCGGGTTCAATGCTCAAGAGTGCCAGTACGCCTCCACGGTCCGGTTTTTCCGGCGCCACCTCCCCGCCCCAGCCTAGTACCTACAGTGTCTACACTACGCACTAGGCTACCAGTGCGTATCCTGAGCCCTGTTCCTCCTCCACGCACTCTCCCTGTAGTGCGTGTATCTAGCCCGGTGCCTCCAGTTCCGGCCCCACGCACTAAGCTACCAGTGCGTCTTCAGAGCCCTGTACACACTGTATCTTCTCCCCCTACTAATCCTGATGTGCTTGTCCTCAGCCCGGCGTCATCAGTGCCGGTACCATGCATCAGTTATAGAGTGGGCTTTGAGAATACAGTGTGCCCTGTCCCTGCTCCCCGCACTAGTAGGAAGGTGCTTATCCTTAGCCCGGTGCCTCCAGTTCCGGCACCACGCACCAGGTCTACAGTGCGCCGTATCCGGCCAGAGCCATCCGTCTCCCCAGCGCCATCTGAGCCATCCGTCTCCCCAGCGCCATCTGAGCCATCCGTCTCCCCAGCGCCATCTGAGCCATCCGTCTCCCCAGCGCCGTCTGAGTCATCCGTCTGCCAGGAGCCTGCAAAGCCGCCCGTCTGCCATGAGCCTGCAAAGCCGCCCGTCTGCCATGAGCCTACAGAGCCATCCGCCAGACAGGAGCCGCTAGAGCCGTCTGCCAGACAGGAGCCGCTAGAGCCGTCTGCCAGACAGGAGCCGCTAGAGCCGTCTGCCAGACAGGATCTGCCAGAGCCGCCCGCCAGACAGGATCTGCCAGAGCCGCCCGCCAGACAGGATCTGCCAGAGCCGCCCGCCAGACAGGATCTGCCAGAGCCGCCCGCCAGACAGGATCTGCCAGAGCCGCCCGCCAGACAGGATCTGCCAGAGCCGCCAACCAGACAGGATCTGCCAGAGCCGCCAACCAGACAGGATCTGCCAGAGCCGCCAACCAGACAGGATCTGCCAGAGCCGTCAGAGAGCCATGAGCAGCCAGAGCCGTCAGAGAGCCATGAGCAGCCAGAGCCGTCAGAGAGCCATGAGCAGCCAGAGCCGTCAGAGAGCCATGAGCAGCCAGAGCCGTCAGAGCGCCATGAGCGTCGAGAGCCGTCAGCCTGCCATGAGCGTCGAGAGCCGTCAGCCTGCCATGAGTGTCGAGAGCCGTCAGCCTGCATAGACCTGCCAGAGTCCCTCAGCCAGGATCTGCCAGAGTTTATCAGCCGGGACCTGCCCCTTGTCCCGGTGTTGCCCCTTGTCCCGGTGTTGCCCCTTGTCCCGGTGCTGCCCCTTGTCCCGGTGCTGCCCCTTGTCCCGGTGCTGCCCCTTGTCCCGGTGCTGCCCCTTGTCCCGGTGCTGCCCCTTGTCCCGGTGCTGCCCCTTGTCCCGGTGCTGCCCCTTGTTCCGGTGCTGCCCCTTGTCCCGGTGCTGCCCTTTGTCCCGGTGCTGCCCCTTCTCCTGGTGCTGGATGTTTATTTAGGGGATGTGAGTTTTAGGGTGGGCATTGGGAGGGGAAGACAAAAACGGGGAGTGACTATGGTGGTGTGGGGACAGCGTCCAGAGCCGGAGCCACCACCGTGGTCACCTGCCCACCCAGACCCTCCCCTGGACTTTGTGCTGGTGCGACCGGAGTTCGCACCTTGAGGGGGGGGTTATGTAACGGTCCTGACCAGTTTTATGTTGTTTTTGTATGTGTAATTGGTCAGGGCGTTAGTTTTGGGTGGGCAGTCTATGTTATCTGTTTCTATGTTGGTTTTGGGTTGCCTGGTATGGCTCTTGATTAGAGGCAGGTGGTTTGCGTTTTCCTCTAATTAAGAGTCATATTTAGGTAGGGCGTTCTCACTGTTTGTTTGTGGGTGATTGTCTCCTGTGTCTGTGTTATGTCTTACACCATACGGGATTGTTTCGGTTGTTCGTTTCGTTTCGTTTCGATGTAGTATGTTTCCTGTCCGTAAGTGTTACGTGTTAGTTATGTAAGTTTATGTTCAGGTTTCGTATACGTCGTTTTCTTGTTTTGTATTTTTGAAAGTGTTTTGTTTTTTCGTGTTGCCATCAGCGTTATAAATAAAAAGATGGCTTATTTCCCTCAAGCTGCATTTTGGTCTGAAGATCCTTCTCTCCTCACCTCGTCCGAGGATGAGGAGAGCGCCAGCCGTTACATGTGCAGGCCATTGGAAAACAATCTACATTTAATCAAATTTAAAATTCAGAATGTAACACAATAAAATGTAGAAAAAGGGGTGTGAATATTTTCTGAGGGCACTTTATTAGGGGACAAACTGCTTGTCTATAAAAAAAATACATAAATGCCTGATTATTCTTCCTTCCCTTTCCTCCTACTCTCTCTCTCTTCTATGCCTCCGCCCTTACAATATATACTGTATATAGGACAGAGTGAAGGAGTTGCCTTGGCCAAGGACTTATACCAAAGTCAATCCAAAAGGGGATAATCATAATGTCCCATTAAAAACACACTAAAATGTACTGTTTCACATTGAGAGCTAAGTTTGGCATGGAAAACAAGCCAGGCCGAAGAGATTCCCTTTTATCGTGCACATAAAATGGGTGTCGAGCCGAAGCAAAGAAATTCAATGCCAAAGGAATTTCATAGTGTCAGTGATTATATAAAATAAGCTACAGCATTAGGTTGAGTCAAAAAAACTTAAATTTTGAAATAGAATGTAATCTTTACTGTGTAAGGGGGGGAAAAAGCTAATCATCACTAAAACAAAAAGCTAACAAATTTAAACATAGGGAACTCATATTAATTACCTTAGACTATCCTGTGTAGCTTATCAATAAACAGCCACCCAACAAGCCACCGGCAGAGGGGTGGGACAAAACTCATAACTCACCCACATCTTCAAATATCAGATGGACTTGACCATATGCACTACTCATAGGAAGTAGGAACAACACTTTTAAAATAAATCACACTCAGAACTCTGACAGAACTGATTAGCACACAATATTAAAAGGGTTAAATGTGAAGGGTTAAATGTTATATATGTTTGAGACAACATTGTCGCAGCCTACCCAGCTATGTTAGAATTACAGTTAGTCCGAGCGTCTGAGCCAGCTGCATTTTGAGTTTAAAACTTCGGGGTAGAGTCTGCACCATTTGTCAAACAGGTCAGTATATTTATCAGAGAGGTTTTCAGGATAATTTGCTCTACAATGAATCGCTCACACCTTGCATTGAAAGGGTGTCTATGCATTGTAATCGCTAAAGTTAAAATTAAATTAAATGTTATTCGTCACATTCTTTGTCAGCAACAGGTGTAGACTAATAGTGAAATGCTTACTTACGGGCCCTTCCCAACAATACAGAGAGAAAGAAAACAGAGACATAATAGAAATGTGAAACACGTAATAATATAAGTAATAATAAATACACAATGAGTAATGATAACTTGGCTATATACGCTGGGTACCAGTACCGAGTCGATGTGCAGGGGTACTAGGTAATTGAGGTAGAGATGTACATATAACTAGGAATAAAGTGACTAGGCAACAGGATAGATAATAAACATTACCAGCAGCGTATGTGATGAGTTAAAAAAAGTTTGTGCAAAAAGGGTTAATGCAGATAGTCCGGGTAGCGATTTGGTTATTTAAGTAACTATTTAGCAGTCTTATGGCTTGGGGATAGAAGCTGTTCAAGGACCTGTTGATTCCATACTTTGTGCATCGGTACTGCTTGCTGTGTGGTAGCAGAGAGAACAGTTTATGACTTGGGTGGCTGGAGTCTTTGACCATTTTTAGAGCCTTCCTCTGACACTGCATGGTAAAGAGGTCCTGGATGGCAGGGAACTAGGTCCCAGTGATGTACTAGGACAGTACATACTACCCTCTGTAGCGCCTTGCGGTCGGATGCCAAGCAGTTGTCATACAAAGCGGGGATGTAGCCAGTCAAGATGCTCTCAATGGTGCAGCTGTGTAACTTTTTGAGGATCTGAGGGCCCATGCCAAAACTTTTCAGCCTCCTGAGGGGGAACAGGCATTGTTGTGCCCTCTTCCCGGCTGTGTTGAAACCTGTGCTATGAGCAACCAAGATAAACCCGGCAGAATAATTACCCACGGTTCTAAAAAACACTGTGTTGTTGGTTAAAACTTGCTATTCATGTTAAAAAAACAAGGAATGGGTTTCTTGGTCAAAATATTCATAAAATAGTTTCCGCAGTCACTCTGCGTACTGTTGGAAAGGTTTTTGTGTGCCCTGCTTACAGGCAATGACCCTAGTCCGGTCTGCATGAGAAGGACCCTGAAGAGGCAGTAAGTTTGTTTTGAGCTACTCTAAAATGTCTGTATTGGTTTCATTGTGAAACATTGTCATCTGTGGTTCTGTTTAAAATTTCACTTGAAATTGAGAGCAAAAGTCCTTCAAACCAAATCAAATTAATTTATATAGCCCTTCGTACATCAGCTGATATCTCAAAGTACTGTACAGAAACCCAGCCTAAAACCCAAAACAGCAAGCAATGCAGGTGTAGAAGCACGGTGGCTAGGAAAAACTCCATAGAAAGGCCAAAACCTAGGAAGAAACCTAGAGAGGAACCAGGCTATGAGGGGTGAGCAGTCCCCTTCTGGCTGTGCCGGGTGGAGATTATAATAGAACATGGCTAATACAATTTCTCATAGAAAGATAATTTGTTTAACAAGTAATTTTATTGGCACCCCTCAGGATTTTTACGAATAAAATTAAACAACATAACATCTACATTAACATTAACCTCAACTTAAGGTCAAAAGTATCCTCATGGTGTTGCCTGTGCTCCAGCTATTTTTCAGAAAATTGTGGATCAGATCCTATAAGGTAATGGGGTAATCTGCTGTCTTGATGATATACTTATCACAGGGCGTGACACAGAAGTGCAAATGAGACATTTTGAAGAAAGTGCTAAAAAGACTCAAAGGCTGCAATCGGAAGGTTAATTACGAGAGAAATGTTCTTTCTTCCAGAACAGCGTAGCCTATCTAGGTCATGTGATAGATGCAGAGGGGATACACCCCATGAAACAGAAAACTGCAGCTATTGAGAAGGCTTGCATTCCTACAAACACCACTGAGCTCAGATCTTTTCTTTCATTACTTAACTATAATGGCAAATTCATTCCAAATCTGTCTACCATAGTTAAGCCTATGACTGCTCTACTGCAGAAAGATGTGAAATTGGAATGGTCACAGAAAAGCCAAAGGAGGTAGCTAGGAGACATCTACTTCCTAGCCAGGTGTTAGTTCACTACTACCTGGAGCTACCGCTCATACTTGCCTGTGATGCTTCAACGGTAGGAACCGGCTCTGTTGTATCTGCTGTCATGTTGGAAACCAACCGTCTTCCTGATGTTAATGCTTTATACTGTCGAGTTTCTCTTTGCAATAACTAAAAAGAACCTTCTTCCTTTAACCAGGAATGCAACAGCTAGCATTATCAATCTGTTATTACCTGAACGTATAGACTGGGAGGATTGTCTCTTGAGGTTGGTAGTATTTCCAGTGGAAACGTTGCATTCGGTCTTGTTTGAATCCACACAATAAGTAAAGTGGCTCCAAGCTTTCCCCTTTTTCTACTGGGAGCTTGTACCACCAGGAGACTAGCCATGGTGTCTGCCTTATTTGCATCAATGATTTGTTGCAGCCAGATTGGAGAATGGCTGGTAGAGAGGTGACTAGTAAATCACCTGGGCCTCGTTTCCCAGTTACGATGTAACTTAATCATTACGATGACCGTACCAGATGAATCAGTATTTACGAGCCAACTTTTTAAGAGTGTGACCCAAACAAGCACGTGGAGAGAACGTTCATTAAGTGTGTCGTTAAACCATGCGTCAATACTGATAGGATCGAAAGAATAGCAGTGCTCGGCCCACATTCACAAAACACTTCTTATGCAAAAACTTAAGAAGTTCCTTAAGAAAAAAAATAAGAGAGTACATAAGATGAGTGCAATTCCTCAACAGTATCTTAAGATTTAATGATTTTCTTACGAACTTCTCAAATATCTTCTTACAAATCTTCTTACGATGCTTGTTGCTAGGCAACCGTTTTAGCTAGCTTTCTAGCTAGCAATGGCAATCATGTTAGCATATTTCTTACTCAAATCAAAATCAAATCAAATGTATTTATAAAACCCTTCTTACATCAGCTGATATCTCAAAGTGCTGTACAGAAACCAAGCCTAAAACCCCAAACAGCAAGCAATGCAGGTGTAGAAGCATGGTGGCTAGGAAAAACTCCCTAGAAAGGCCTGAACCTAGGAAGAAACCGAGAGAGGAACCAGGCTATGAGGGGTGGCCAGTCCTCTTCTGGCTGTGCAGGGTGGAGATTATAACAGAACATGGCCAAGATGTTCAAATGTTCATAGATGACCAGCAGGGTCAGATAATAATAATCACAGTGGTTGTCGAGGGTGCAACAGGTCAGAACCTCAGGAGTAAATGTCAGTTGGCTTTTCATTCAGAGTATCTCTACCGCTCTTGCTGTCTCTAGAGAGTTGAAAACAGCAGGTCTGGAACAGGTAACACGGCCGGTGAACAGGTCAGGGTTCCATAGCCGCAGGCAGAAGAGTTGAAACTGGAGCAGCGGCATGGCCAGGTGGACTGGGGACAGCAAGGAGTCATCAGGCCAGGTAGTCCTGAGGCATGGTCCTAGGGCTCAGGTCCTCCGCGAGAGAGAAAGAAAGAGAGAAAGAGAGAATTAGAAAGAACATACTTAAATTCACACAGGACACCGGATAAGACAGGAGAAATACTCCATATATAACAGACTGACCCTAGCCCCCGACACATAAACTACTGCAGCATAAATACTGGAGGCTGAGACAGGAGGGGTCGGGAGACACTGTGGCCCCATCCGACGATACCCCCGGACAGGGCCAAACAGGCAGGATATAACCCCACCCACTTTGCCAAAGCACAGCCCCCACACCACTAGAGGGATATCTTCAAACACCAACTTACCATCCTGACACAAGACCGAGTATAGCCCACAAAGATCTCCGCCACGGCACAACCCAAAGGGGGGCGCCAACCCAGACAGGAAGATCACGTCAGTGACTCAACCCACTCAAGTGACCAATCCCTCATAGGGACGGCATGGAAGAGCACCAGTAAGCCAGTGACTCAGCCCCTGTAATAGGGTTAGAGGCAGAGAATCCTAGTGGAAAGAGGGTAACCGGGCAGGCAGAGACAGCAAGGGCGGTTCGTTGCTCCAGTGCCTTTACGTTCACCTTCACACTCCTGGGCCAGACTACACTCAATCATAGGACCTACTGAAGAGGAGTCTTCAATATAGACTTAAAGGTTGAAACCGAGTCTGCGTCTCTCACATTGGTAGGCAGACCATTCCATAAAAATTGAGCTCTATAGGAGTAAGCCCTGCCTCCAGCTGTTTGCTTAGAAATTCTAGGGACAGTTAGGAGGCCTGCGTCTTGTGACCGTAGCGTACGTGTAGGTATGTACGGCAGGACCAAATCGGAAAGATAGGTAGGAGCGAGCCCATGTAATGCTTTGTAGGTTAGCAGTAAAACCTTGAAATCAACCCTTGCCTTAACCAGAAGCCAGTGTAGAGAGGCTAGCACTAGAGTAATGTGATGGGAATATCCATTACAGTTCGTAGAAACATGTCAAATGATGTATAGAATCAATCTTTAGGATGTTTTTAACATAAATCTTCAATAATGTTTCAACTGGAGAATTCCTTTGTCTTCAGAAATGCGATGGAACGCAGGTCGCTCTCACGGGGCACCCGTGATCAGTTCATGCCAGACACCTGACTCAGAGCTCTCCTTCCATCATTCTTCACAGTAGAAGCATCAAACAAGGTTCTAAAGACTGTTGACATCTAGTGGAAGCCTTAGGAAGTGCAATATGACCCCAAAGACACTGTATATTGAATAGGCAAACCTTCAAACCTCCGATTTGCCACTTCCTGGTTGGATTTTTTTTTTTTAGGTTTTTGCCTGCCATATGAGTTCTGTTATACTCACAGACATCATTGAAACAGTTTTAGAAACTTCAGTGTCACGGCCGTTGTAATGAGGAGACCAAGGCGTAGGGTGGTAAGCGTACATTCTTCTTTATTATAAGAAAGACCACTGAACAAACAAACAAAATAACAAAACGAACCGTGAAGCTAATATGAGTAGTGCAGACAGGCAACTAAACATAGAACAAAAACCCACAAACACCAAAGGGAAAATGTCTACCTAAATAATGTCCCCAATCAGAGACAACGATAAACAGCTGCCTCTGATTGGGAACCATATCAGGCCACCATAGACATACAAATCACCTAGACCTACAAAAACCCTAGACATACAAAAAAACCTAGACAATACAAAAACTAAAACGTACCCACCCTAGTCACACACTGACCTAACCAAAATATAAAGAAAACTGAGATATCTCAGGTCAGGGCGTGACATTCAGAGTGTTTTCTATCCAAATCTACTAATAATATGCATATCTTAGCTTCTGGGACTGAGTAGCAGACAGTTTACTCTGGGCACCTTATTCATCCAAGCTACTCAATACTGCCCCCTGCCATAAGAAGTTAAACAGAGTATGTTACAATCCCTGATGTCTCTCTGGAAAGCTTGCCCTGATTTCGTCGACCTTTTTATCTCGGGACTGGACATTAGCAGGTAATATTCTCTGGAGTGGTGGGTGGTCTGCGTGCCTCTGAAGTCTGACCAGAAGACCACTCCGTCTTCCTCTTCTCCGGCTGCGTTGTTTTGGGTCGGCCTCTGGAATCAGTTCAAATGCCCTGGGTGGTGCGGACAAAGGATCCACTTCGGGAAAGTTGTATTCCTGGTCATAGTGCTGATAAGTTGACGTCGCTCTGATATCCAATAGTTCTACCCGGCTGTATGTAATAACACTTAAGATGTTCTAACAATGTAAGAAATAATACATACAAAAAAAATACTGCAAAGTTTCCTAAGTACTAGAAGCTAGGCAGCCCTCTCTGTCGGTACCATCTTGTCTAAATGGGTAAAACAAAATATTCAGTGTAGGTAATTATAGTTCATGATCTACAAACATCATGCAGAGTTTTATAACCACTTATGAGTTATTATGGACGCTTATAGTTATTGTTTTTATACATTACAAAGGATGTTATAAAGCTTTACATGTACACTGAGTGTACAAAACATTAAGAACACGTTACTAATATTGAGTTGCACCCCCTTTTGCCCTCAGAACAGACTCAATTTGTTGGAGTATGGACTCTACAAGGTGTTGAAAGCATTCCACAGAGATGCTGGCCCATGTTGACTCCAATGCTTCCCACAGTTGTGTCAAGTTTGCTGGATTTCCTTTGGGTGTAGACCATTCTTGATACACACAGGAAACTGTTGACTGTGAAAAACCCAGCAGCGTTGCAGTTCTTGACACAAACTAGTATGCCTGGCACCTACTACCTTACCCCGTTCAAAAGCACTTAAATCTATTGTCTTGCCCATTCATCCTAAGAATGTCATACATATACAATCCATGTCTCAATTGTCTCAAGGCTTAAAAATCCTTCTTTAACCTGTCTCCTCCCCTGTGTAGTGATTGAAGTGGATTTAACAAGTGACATCAATAAGGTATCATAACTTTCACCTGGATTCAACTGGCCACTATATCCTACCAACGGGATAAAAAAAAACTGTAATATCTTATGTTTCACAGAGTCATGGCTGAACGACTACATGAATAACTTACAGCTGGCGGGTTTTAAGCTTTTTCAGCAGGATAGACCAGCGGCCTCTGGTAAGACAAGGGGTGGCGGGTCTATGTTTATTTGTAAACAACAGCTGGTGCACGAAATCTCAGGAAGTCTCAAGGTTTTGCTCATCTGAGCTAGAGTATCTCATGATAAACTGTAGACCACACTATTTACCAAGAGAGTTTTCATCTGTATTTTTCGTAGCTGTCTATATACCACCACAAACCAATGCTGGCACTAAGACCACACTCAATAAGCTGTAAGCAACAATACATCCACCTGATCCTCAACATGTGGGCTCCTCAGGGGTGCGTGCTCAGTCCCCTCCTGTAGTCCCTGTTCGCTCATGACTGCATGGTCAAGCACGACTACAACACCATCAAGTTTGCCGATGACACAACAGTAGTAGGCCTGATCACCAACAACAATGAGACAGCCTATAGGGAGGAGGTCAGAGACCTGGCCGTGTGGTGCCAGGACAACAACCTCTCCCTCAACGTGATCAAGACAGGAGATGATTATCGACTACAGGAAAAGGAGGACCGAGCACGCCCCCATTCTCATTGACGGGGCTGCAGTGGAGCCCACATCACCAACAAACTATCATGGTCCAAACACACTAAGACAGTCGTGAAGAGGGCACGACAAAGCCCTCAGGAGACTGAAAAGATTTGGCAAGGGTCCTCAGATCCTCAAAAGGTTCTACAGCTGCACCATCGAGAGCATCCTGACTGGTTGTATCACTGCCTGGTATGGCAACTGCTCGGCCTCCGACCTCAAGGCAATACAGAGGGTTTGTATGTCCAAGTACATCACTGGGGCCAAGCTTCCTGCCATCCAGGACCTCCATACCAGGCGGTGTCAAAAGAAGGCCCTAAAAATTGTTAAAGACTCCTGCAACCCTAGTCATGGGCTGTTCTTTCTGCTACCGCATGGCAAGCAGTACCGGAGCGTGAAGTCTAGGTCCAAAAGGCTTCTTAACAGCTTCTATCCCCAAGCCATAAGACTCCTGAACAGCTAATCAAAGAGCTACCCAGACCCCTCTTTTACACTGCTGCAACTCTCTGTTTATTATCTATGCATAGTGCCTTTACCTACATGTACATATTACGTCAATTACCTTGACTAACCGGTACCCCCGCACATTGACTCTGTACCGGTACCCCATGTATATAGCCTCGCTATTGTTATTTTACTGCTGCTGTTTAATTATAAGTTAATTTTCTTCTTAACAATTTTTCTTAAAACTTATTAAAGCGTTGTTGGTTAAGCGCTTGTAAATAAGCATTTCACTGTATTCGGCGCATGTGACAAATACAATTTGATTTGTCATTGAAAGAGCAGGTGTTCATAACGTTTTGTACACAGTGTATGTACTTTAAAGAAAGTGTTATTGAATACACAAGTGGAGTTCAGCAGACATGTTTATTGGGAATAATGATTTCCAGGAAACCGTAAAGGTATTGATTTTGATTAATTATTTTACGTTTTTATTCATTGATTGAGCCTTTTGGTGCTTGTAACTGCTTTATAAATGCTTATAAATTGTTGTGAATGTTTATACATCCTGTAATAATAATTTAGTGATAACATGTTATTTGTAAATAGCTGCTTTACAGGTTCTAGAAATGATACTTCACACTTGGAAAATCATTAAGTTAAAATGAAAATGCTTATATTCTACTTTGTTATTATATCAAAAAATATGAACCCTCATGTTCCATACAAACTTGACTCTCTTACTTTTGAAAATAATTTGTAGCCAGATCATGAAACCAGGTCATGAAGGCAATTGCCCAGCCCTGTGAAGGTAGAGGAGAGGCTGTGCAAACCCAGTCAGAATTACAGTGGAGACTGCTAAGTTACAATTACAGTGGAGACGGCTAAGTTACAATTACAGTGGAGACTGCTAAGTTACAATTACAGTGGAGACGGCTAAGTTACAATTACAAACTGTTCTGCTAAGTAATCTTGCAATGCTATTACCACTATCACCTGGAGCTTCAGTGCCCTCAGAACTGCTAGACAGCAGAACAACTTCACAGAGAACAAGACCAGGTAATTACCTAATACAAAGTGATAGTATGCAGCCTGTTTGTATAGAGCAAGAAATGTAAGGGTCAAGCAGGACCCAATCCCAAACAGCCAAGCTAACCCTGAACATGCTATCTTATATCTCAGGGGTTTGTAGTTCAGGAAGACCACAGTGTGGACCACTGCCAGGTAGCCCTCCACACAGATACAGGACTGGAACAGGGGCCGGCCAGTGTAGAGTAGACTTGCAGCAAACTTGTGGCATGTGGCATGTGGTATAACACTTCCATGGACATGTTGGTCCACATAACTCAAGGCGGCGCACATGCAGCAGACGATCTCAGACAGACAGGTTGAGAGCGAAGCAGTTAGAGGCCACCAGTTTTTTCCGATAGGTCACTTGCAGCCAAAAGACAGACATTGGTGGGGAGACTCAGGAGGATGTTGGTTACTCCGAAGACAGAGTAGAGATTCCAATGGACGGTGGAAGCAATGGTGAAGTTAGTTGATGTAGAAGTTTTCATCTCTTTGATATTCCAGTGGTTTCAGTTGACACTGTGAAAAGATACAAAAATATATGTTGTATGTTTTTTTATTAAGTATTCAGGATAAATGAACACTTCACACTGCATGATGGTGTGTAACAACTCACTGATAAAAAGTCATACCTCGATTGAAGGAATATTCTCTGTTTACCTTTATGTGATGAACGAATCTAAACCTTTGTTCCGCTTGATCACGCCTGTGCATTCATCATTATATAATTCGCTACAAATTCCTTACCTGCAGCACAGTATGCAAAAGAGGAAAGTCAGTAATAACAACCAGTCATATTAGTCCATCGTTAAACATCAGTCCTGGTTATGGGTATCATATGTCAGGGATTATATGTAAAGAGTTCCTAATCTCCTAGGTGGTTTATCAACAGCAAAACATACAGAATGCTGAGGCACGGGTACTGACCAAGACCAGACATTACACCTGTTTTAAGGTCTCTGCACTGGCTGCATGTGAGTTTTAAGATTATTCTATTGGTGTTTAAATCAGTCCACGATTGTGCACCCCAATACATGTCAGACATGCTTTTAAGTTGTGTACCCAGTAGGTCCCTCAGGTCCTCTGCCACTGGCCTTTTAACTATCCCAAAGCCTAGGACCAAGAGGCATGGAGAGGCAGCCTTTAGTTATTATGCCCCCAGCCTCTGGAATAGCCTGCCAGAGAACCTGAGGGGGCAGAAACTCTGGACACATTTAATAGATATCTTAAAACACACCTTTTTAGTTTCGCTTTTCCTTAGGATGCTTTTTAGTCGTTCAGTTTTTGTTATTCTTTCGTTTTTTATCCTCTATGTTTGTTGTGTAGTAAGTTTTTATTTTCATAATATTTTTTTTTCTGTGAAGCACATTGTGTTGCATTCCATGTCTGAAATGTGCTGTTTAAATTAAGCTTGATTTGATTTATCGTTCCATGAATCATTGACCCTAGTGAGGATCTGTGACAGAGTCGATACCGTAGAGGCTGTGACCAGTACACAGATATGTAGGGACCTAGAAACAGGCTTTGACTTGTGTGTGTAAATAGCTTAGTGTTAAATTCACTGCAGTGATTTTAAACTAAACTAAACGCTGTGTCCGTTCTTAAAAGCAGTGAGAGAAGCCTAGTTTCTTTTCTAAAAGAGAAGAAAGGAAAAAAGTTGTTCCATTTCTCCCTCCAGCTTATTGTTTTAAATCTGTATTAAAAGTAATATAACCGGAGAGTGACATTTTGGCCATGTACCTCATACTGTCATTGGTGATTGTCATTTATCTTCCTTGACCAATTCAATTCCAATTAGGTCATTCTATGCCCGCTGTAATGAACAAATATGAAAGACATTCAAATCTGTCCCAACTTAGCTAAAGAATTCATGGAAAAACAAATCACATAGGTGATCAGAAACTCTCCGTCCTGACATATGATACCAGGCACTTCGTCAACAAAACATCCCCCCAAAAAATTGTGTTAGATACTACATAAACAGTGTTAAATCATCTGCCACTATGTGATGTGTCTCTGTACAGTGCAGAGGTCCAGCTCACCTGTGAACATCTAAACAGGATGGAATACATTCAGTGTGATGTTGTGTTTAATGAATACCGGAGCATCTCTCCAACTCACAACACCATGAGCAGGTGCACAGCACGGAGGCCAAAAATACCCACCACCCGTCATCTGAAAAACATCCAACTGTTAAATCAATCGTCGGGGAGGACTTACAACATCTGTTCGATTTCATCAGCGAGAGGAGAGGGGGCTTTGAGGTTTTACAGCGCCTCTCGCTTGCTATCTCGCACTCTGGCGCTCCAACAGCACAGAACGGCAGAAATGTGACCCATTGTACCGCAGTGTGCTTTCAATAAAAATTATCCCTATATCAATGATGCAAATGTCAAGAATATAGGAGTCTATAGGGCTAGTATAATAAAATGTAGACTTTTTCAGTGGTGTCATTCATAACAGAAAGCCCATAACCTTGTCCCAATTAACAGTGCTGATAAAAGAAAATGCATGGACAAGAGTATTGAGGTCCATAAGATGGCAGCTGTCACGGCCGTCGTAAGGAGGAGACCAAGGCGCAGCGTCGTAAGTATACATTCTTCTTTATTAAAAGAACGAACACTGAACAAAACGAACAAAATAACAAAACGAACCGTGAAGCTAATATGGATAGTGCAGACAGGCAACTAAACATAGATCAAGAACCCACAAAACCAAAAGGGAAAATGGCAACGTAAATATGATCCCCAATCAGAGACAACGATAAACAGCTGCCTCTGATTGGGAACCAATTCAGGTCACCATGGACTTACATATACCTAGATTTACCAAAACCCCTAGACATACAAAAAAACCTAGACAATACAAAACAAGCATACCCGCTCTCGTCACTCCCTGACCTAACCAAAATAATAAAGAAAAAATAGATAACTAAGGTCAGGGCGTGACAGCAGCGCTGATAAGGGTGTACGTCTTGCCGGTTCCTGCTCGACTTTGCTTTTTTATGGCTATTTTTTGTTAATTATTGTTTGTGCAATACTTTCCTACAACCAACAAACACTTCTGGATCCTGAATCAGAAGCTACACACTTATTTCTCAGCCTCCCAGATCTGGAATAATACATTCGCTCCTTTGTTCTCCCGCACAGCGGGCTTACCTGTTGCTGCTGACCAAGCTGACCTAAGGCAACGGCAGCGACGAAGAACAGTAAGGAAAGGGACTCCAAGCTAGACTGAAAAGACGGGCTACACGGCCACCTCTTCCTAGTATCCTTATGACTAACGTCCAATTGCTGTTAAAGAAAAAGTGTCAACTCAAAGCAAGGCTTCAATTGCAGAAGGACATCAGGGAATGCTGTAGCTTTGCTTTAACTGAGACATGGCTTAACGGACTATACACTCGACTCTGCTATTTCAACCAGACATCTTCTCCATATTCTGAATGATCGAAATTGCGGCTTCTAATAAGGGTACCAAAGTTGAAAACATCGCAAGCTCCTGTTAACCCTACCTGGAGTTTCTGATGCTAAAATGCCGACCGCACTATATGCCAAGGGAATTCACGTGTGTTATTATCACAGCTGGTTACATACCGCCAAAAGCAAACACCAAGGTGGCACTCAGAGAACGGTACACGCTCATTAGCCAGCAAGAATCCTTTTAATGTTGCGGGTGACTTTAAAACCTCTACCGAGCACCTACCCCGGGTCCGGGAGCACCCCCCCCCCACACACTGATTAGCATCGCTAGCATAGCGTCACAATTAAATAGTAGCATCTAAATATCATTAAATCACAAGTCCAAGACACCTAATGAAAGATACAGATCCTGTGAATAAAGCCACCATTTCAGATTTTTTAAATGTTTTACAGGGAAGACACAATATGTAAATCTATTAGCTAAACACGTTAGCAAAAATCACCATTTTTCTTGTCCACCATTTTCTCTCAACACCAGTAGCTATCACCAATTCGGCTAAACTAAGATATTGATAGCCACTAACCAAGAAAAAACCTCCTCAGATGACAGTCTGATAACATATTTATGGTATAGGATAGGTTTTGTTAGAAAAATTTGCATATTTCAGGTAGATGTCATAGGTTACAATTGCACCCACCGTCACAAATGGACTAGAATAACTACATAGAGCAACGTGTTTACCTACTTACTAATCATCAAACATTTCGTAAAAATACACAGCATACACTAATCGAAAGACACAGATCCTGTGAATACAGACAATATTTCAGATTTTCTAAGTGTCTTACAGCGAAAACACAATAAATCGTTATATTAGCATACCACATATGCAAACGTTACCAGAGCATTGATTCTAGCCAAAGAGAGCGATAACGTAAACATCGCCAAAATATATTAATTTTTTCACTAACCTTCTCAGAATTCTTCCGATGACACTCCTGTAACATCACATTACACAATCCATATAGAGTTTGATCGAAAATGTGCATATTTAGCGGCACAAATCGTGCTTACACAATGGAAATACTGTCCAACTACTCAAGCAATCTGCCCGGCAGCATCATGATAATACAACTATTTTTATCGAAAACTATTCATAAACTTGACTAAAAAAATACAGGTTGGCCATGAAATGAAAGATGCATTAGTTATTAATGCAACCGCTAAGTTAGATTTTTTAAATTAACGTTACTAGACATACAGTGTGCGTTACAGACAGACTAGTGCCGCAATAACTGCGTCACCATTTACCATTATTGAGTTTACATTTTTCCACATAAATGGAATAACATCATAAATAGCTCTTACTTTCGACGAGCTTCCATCGGAATCTTGGCCAAGTGGTACTTTTGTCCAAAAGAATCGTTGCTTGGTTGTAAAACGTTGCATTCAACTTCTGATATAGCAGCTAACTATAGCTAACAATTGCTAACATTAGCTAACGTGTCCAAATCCTCAATACGCAATACTGAGGAAATTCCGAAAAATAGCAATATACTCGCATAATCTGATGTAACTCGGTTTCAAATAGCTTCGTTATGATGTTTCTAACACCTATATCAAATTAAATTACAGACTGATATATCTAAAGTTCATTACTGAGCGCTCGAAAATGGCATGCCCAGGTCTCTCTCTGCGTAAAGTTCAACGTCGAAAAGATGGCGTACCTCACTCCTTGGTGTTTTATAACCTCTGAGAGATACCTAGGAAGCCCATTCCACTTCTCATTGGTTACTGACATCCAGGGGAAGGCGGGTGCAGTTCGTGTCGTTCCATAGGATATACACACCCCTTTAAACTGAACTGAGATCAGAGCTTCGCTCTCAGACCTTCGCAAAACCTGTCATGGATTTCGCTGTAGAAAGAGTTCTGTTCCACTCAGAGACATAATTCAAACGGCTATAGAAACTAGATAGTGTTTTCTATCTAATAATAACAATAATATGCATATTGTACGATCAAGAATTGAGTAGGAAGCCGTTTCATCTGTAGAGACAATTATGCTAATTTGAAACAGCACCCCCTATAGTCGCAAGAAGTTAATCAAGCCCATCTAAAACCCATTTTCCCCAAATATCACCAACATGTATCCTACCCCACAAGAGGATTCTCCGTGCTTGACTATGTATACACAAACATCAGCAACGTATAAAAAGCCATCCCCTTCCCCCACTTCAGCCAATCCGATCACGTCGCTCTTTTCCTACTCCCTGGCTACACGCATCAACTCAAGGGAGCCACCAACACAGAGAATAGTGAGGCGCTGGACAGAGGAGGCAGACTCAATGCTGCAGGATTGTTTTGAGAGTACTGATTGGAATATGTTCATAGATTAATCCACCCAGGACTCATCCATCAACATTGAAGAATTTACATCAGTCACAGGCTTCACGAGGAAATGTGTTGATGAGGTTGTACCCACAAAAACAATTCCGGACATACCCCAACCAACCAACGGAGATATCGGTACAATGAGCCCCTACTGCGGGATTCAATGTCAGCAGAACAAACCCTGATTACTCGGTAAAGCGCGACACGTACAAGGCAAGCAGGTAAGAGCTCCACAAATCCATTAGGAACATAAAAAGACAATACAGACTCAAACTTAAATTGATGTTCAACAACTCAGACTCACGTTGCATGTGGAAAGGAATATCAGACAACTCAGACTACAAAGGAAAATCCATCTGTGGTGCCCACCAAAGCCTCCCTCCCAGACAAGCTTAACACATTCTATGCTCGCCTCGAGGCAGACGATACCGCTGCGCCAGACGACCAGGTGCTTTCGCACTCCTAGGCTGACGTGAGGGAAAACTCTCAAATGAGTGAATACTCACAAAGCTGTCGGCTCAGGTGGCATCCCTGACTGATCCACAGAGTTTGTGCTGACCAGCCTGTGGGCATCTTCTCAGACATCCTCAACCTGTCCCTGTCCCAACTTGCTTTAAGAAGACCACCATCGTCCCAGTGTCCAAACAAAACAATGGGACTTGCCCAAATGACTATCGCCCCATCGCACAAACCTCGGTCATCATGAAGTGCTTCGAGAGGCTGGTCATGGCCCACATTTATTTTCTCATCAATTTACACACAATACCACATAATGACAAATCAAAACAGTTTTTTTAGAAATGTTTGCAAATGTATATAAAAAAAAACTGAAATATCACATTTACGTAAGTATTCAGACGCTTTACTCAGTACTTTGTTAAAGCAACTTAGGGAGCGATTACAGCTTCGAGTCATCTTGGGTATGACGCTACAAGCTTGGCACACCTTTATTTGGGGAGTTTCTCCCATTTTTCTCTGTAAATCCTCTCAAGCTCTGCCAGTTTGGGTGGGGAGTGTTGCTGCACAGCTATTTACAGGTCTCTCCCAAGATGTTCGATCGGGTTCAAGTCCGGGCTCTGGCTGGGCCACTCAAGGACATTCAGAGATTTGTCCCGAAGCCACTCCTGCGTTGTTTTGACTGTGTGGTTAAGGTCGTTGTATTGTTTGAAGGTGAACCTTCACCCTAGTCTGAGGTCCTGAGTGCTATGGAGCAGGTTTTCATCAATGATCTCTCTGTACTTTGCTCCGTTCATCTTTCCCTCGATTCTGATTCGATCCGCTGAAAAACATCCCCACAGCATGATGCTGCCACCACCATGCTTTACTGTAGGGATGGAACTTAAAGATGGAGCCAGAGGTTAGGGCTGCCGTCTTATCGGCTCTTTACCAACGATGCTATTTTTTTATTTTTTTTTGCGTTGGTTGTAACTTGTTTAATACATAATGTTGCTGCTACCATCTCTTATGACCAAAATGAGCTTCTGGACAACTGGGATAACTCACCTAAAATTGCATGAGGAGTTCTTCTTCAATTAGTTGAATGCTAGGGATATGCTACGGACACCCGACCAGGCCCAGATCCCCGTGATTCGCTGGAAAAGGAAACGTAGGTTTCGCGGAAAGAGATCTGGATGCCTATTGAGGATCAGGCGATGAGTGGCTAATCTTCCCTTTCCTTCTGTTCTGCTAGCTAACGTTCAATCGCTGGAAAATAAATGGCACGAACTGAAAGCACGTAAAGTATATCCTACCAACGGGACATAAAAAAAATGTAATCTTATGTTTCACCAAGTCGTGGCTGAACGACGACAATAAGAATATACAGTTGGCGGGTTATACACTCTATCGGCAGGACACAACAGCAGCCTCTGGTAAGACACGGTGCGAGGGCCTATGCATATTTATAAACAATAGCTGGTACACGATATCTAAGGAAGTTTCAGGGTGTTGCTCGTCTGAGGTAGAGTATCTTATAATAAGCGGTAGACAACACTATCTACCTAGAGAGTTTATCTTTATTTTTGTAGACCACCTTTACTCCACACACAGAGACGCGTACAAAGCTCTCCCTCGCCCTCCATTTGGCAAATCTGACAATAACTCTGTCCTCGGGATTCATGCTTACAAGCAAAAATGTAAACAGAAAGCACCCGTGACTGGGTCAATAAAGTGGTCAGATTAAGCAGATGCTAAACTACAGGACTGTTTCGCTAGCACAGACTGGAAAATGTTCCGGGATTCTTCCGATGGCATTGAGGAGTACACCACACCCGTCACTGGCTTTATCAATAAGTGCGTCGAGGACGTCATCCCACAGTGACTGTACATATATACCCCAACCAGAAGCCATGGATTAAAGGCAACATTCGTACTGAACTAAAGGGTAAAGCTGCCGCTTTCAAGGAGCGAGACTCTTACCCAGAAGCCTATAATAAATCCCGCTATGCCCTCCGACAAACCATCAAACAGGCAAAGTGTCAATACACATCGTCGGATGTGGCAGGGCTTGCAAACTATTACAGACTACAAAGGGAAGCACAGTCGAGAGCTGCCCAGTGACAAGAGCCTACCAGACGAGCTAAATAACTATGCTCGCTTCGAGGCAAGTAACACTGAAACATGCATGAGAGCATCAGCTGGACAACTGTGTGATCACACTCTCCGCAGGAGATGTGAGTAAGACCTTTAAACAGGTCAACATTCACAAGGCCGCTGGGCCAGTCTGTAATACCAACATGTTTCAAACGGACCACCATAGTCCCTGTGCACAAAAAAACTAAGGTAACATGCCTAAATGACTACGGACCTGTGGCACTCATGTCTGTATCCATGAAATACTTTGAAAGGCTGGTTATGGCTCGCAACAACACCATTATCCCAGAAACCCTAGACCAACTCCAATTTGCATACTGCACCAACAGATCCATAGATTATGCAATCTCTATTGCACTCCACACTGCCCTTTCTCACCTGGACAAAAGGAACACTTATGTGAGAATGCTATTCATTGACTACAGCTCAGCATTCAACACCATAGTGCCCTCAAAGCTAATCACTAAGCTAAGGACCCTGAGTCTAAACACCTCCCTCTGCAACTGGATCCTGGACTTCCTGACCGGCAGCCCCCAGGTGGTAAGGGTAGATAACATCACATCCGCCACACTGATCCTCAACACAGGAGCCCCTCAGGGGTGTGCGCTCAGTCCCCTCCTGTACTCCCTGTTCACTCATGACTGCAGGGCCAGGCACGACTCCAACACCATCATTAAGTTTGCTGATGACATAACAGTGGTAGACCTGATCACCAACAACAGTGAGACAGCCTATAGAGAGGAGGTCAGACACCAGGCCGTGTGGCGCAAGGACAACAACCTCTCCCTCAACGTAATCAAAACAAAGGAGATGATGTGGACTACAGGAAAAGGAGGACCGAGCATGCCCCCATTCTCATTGATAGGGCAGTAATCGAGCAGGTTTAGAGCTTCAAGTTCCTTGGCGTCCACATCACCAACAAACTATCATGGTCCAAGCACACCAAGACAGTCTTGAAGAGGGCACGACAAAACCTATTCCCCTCAGGAGACTGAAAAGATTTGGCATGGGTCCTCAGATCCTCAAAAGGTTTTACAGCTGCACCATCGAGAGCATCCTGGCAGGTTGCATCACTGCCTGGTATGGCAACTGCTCGGCCTCCGACCGCAAGACACTACAGAGGGTAGTGCGTATGGCCCAGTACATCACCGGGGACAAGCTTCCTGCCATCCAGGACCTCTATACCAGGTGGTGTTAGAGGAAGGCCCTAAAAATTGTCAAAGACTCCAGCCACCCTAGTCATAGACTGTTCTCTCTGATACCGCATGGCAAGAGATACCAGAGTGCCAAGTCTAGGTCCAAGAGGCTTCCAAACAGCTTCTACCCCCAAGCCATACGACTCATCAACAGCTAATCAAATGGCTAACCAGACCCCTCTTTTACACTGCTGCTACTCTCTGTTTATTATCTATGCATAGCCACTTTAATAGCTCTACCTACATGTACATAATTACCTCAATTACCTGGACACCAGTGCCCCCCGCCCATTGACACGTTGACTCTGTACTGGTACCTGGTACCTATTGAAATTTACTGCTGCTCTTTAATTATTTGTTATTCATATTTCTTACTTTTTTAGGGATTTTCTAAAAGACCAGATAATCTTATTTCTCATGGTCAGCGAGTCCTTAAGGTGCATTTTGGTAGTCTCCAAGCAGGCTGTCATGCACCTTTTACTGAGTAGTGGTATCAAGACACAAGGCGAGACCCAAATGCAGACACAGGAGGCAGATGGTTGGAGTCTTAAAATGTTAATTAATCCAAAGGGGTAGGCAAGGGAATAGTTGTAGACAGGCAAAATGGTCAAAACCAGATCAGAGTCCAGAAGGTACAGAGTGGCAGACAGGCTCGTGGTCAAGGCAGGCAGAATGGTCAGGCAGGCGGGTACAAAGTCCAGAAACAGGCAACGGTCAAAACCGGGAGGACTAGAAAAGGAGAGCGCAAAAAAGCAGGAAAACGGGAAAAACGCTGGTTGACTTGGAAACATACAAGACGAACTGGCACAGAGAGACAGGACACACAGGGATATATACACTGGGGAAAACAAGCGACACCTGGAAGGGGTGGAGACAACCAGGACAGATGAAACTGATCAGGGTGTGCACGTGGCTTCCGTCTGGCCACACTACCATGAAGGCCTGACTGGTGGAGTGCTGCAGAGATGGTTGTCCCATCTCCACAGTGAAACTCTGGAGCTTTGTCAGCGTGACCATCTGGTTCTTGGTCACCTCCCCGTCTAAGGCCCTTCTCCCCCTATTGCTCAGTTTGGCTGGGCGGCCAGCTCTAGAAAGAGTCTTGGTTGTTCCAATCTTCTTCCATTTAAGAACGATGGAGGCCACTGTGTTGTTGGGGATCTTCATTGCTTCAGAAATGTGTTGGTATCCTTCCCCAGACCTGTGCCTCGACACAATTCTGCCTCGGTGCTCTACCGACAATTCTCATGGCTTGGTTTTTGCTCTGAAATGCACTGTCAACTGTGGGACCTTATATAGACAGGTTTCCAAATCATGTCCAATCAATTGAATTGAATTCATCACAGGTGGACTCCAATAAAGTTGTAGAAACATCTCAAGGATGATCAATGGAAACAGGACAGGTCTAAATACTTATGTAAACAAGGTTTTTATATTTTTTTTATTTCTATATTTGCAAACATTTCTAAAAATGTGTTTTCGCTTTGTTATTATTGGGTATTGTGTTTAGATTGATAGGGGAATTTACAAAAAAATCTATTTTAGGATAAGGCTGTAACGTTACAAAATGTGGGAAAAGTTAAATTGTCTGAATACTTTCCGAATGCACTGTATGTGAGAATGATGTTCATTGACTATAGTTCAGCATTCAACGCTATTGTTCCCACCAAGCTTGACACTAAGCTTAATGCCCTGCTTCTGGACACCACCCTATGCAACTGGATCCTGGAATTCCTGACGGGCAGATCTCAAGCTGTGAGGATTGGCAACAACACCTCTTCCACACTGACTCTTAACACAGGGGTCCATCATGGGTGTGTCCTCCGTCCTCTGCTGTACTCCTTGTTCACCCATGACTGCATGGCTTTGCACAACACCAACTCCATCATCAAGTTAGCAGACGATAGTTGTGAACCTGATAATCAACAACGACGAGTCAGCCTATAGGGAGGAGGTAAGTGAACTGGCATTGTGGTGTCATGACAACAACCTCTCCCTTGATCAATTGACTCCAAGGCCAATGTTGACTCCAAGGCCCTCCAGCGTGTGGTGAAGACAGCCCAGTACATCACTGGGGCCGTGCTTCCACCCATCCAGGACATCTAGTCAAACAGTGCCTGAGGAAGACACGCAGCATCATCAAGGACACAGAGCTGTTCTGGGTAAAGCAGAGCTGTTCTCTGCTTTACCGTCGGGCTGACGGTATCGGAGCATGAGGTCTGATACCAACTGGCTCAGAGACTGTTTCTATCTACAAGCCATCAGACTGCTGAAAACTTGAACTGGACTGACCAGTTGCTCTGATTCTCCACACCTTAGCACACATCACAACTGCTGCGACCAGGCACTTATTATACTGCTCAATTTATACACTTGCCCCACCACCCACCTTCCCCAATACACGTGTCAATATTGTAGTATATATTGTGCTTTCCTGTATTATACAGTACTTATGCTACAATGTATATTCTATCCCTACTGCCATTGACTTTATGTACGTATTCTTATGTTTTGCTATTTATTATTGTTGTTGCATTGTCAAGAAGGAACCTGCAAGTACGCATTTTGTTGGACGATGTATACCATGTGTATCCCGTGCATACGACCAATAAAACTTGAAACTTGAAACCAAGCATGCCTTAGTCTCACTTCCCCTCAGTGTGTTTGGCTGGGAGCGTTGTCACTCAAATGAAGCTCTTTTCTAAACAGTTAACTGTGAAGGTCGTGTAAAGGGTTTAATCCTATTGGCTCAGTCAGTGTTTCTGCTCTATTCACTGGCATTCTGTTAGCCTTTTCTTTTCCTATCCGAGGTGAGGTGTGATCTCCATGTCGTGTCCTTGGACAGTGTACTCGCACATCTCACCCAGAGTGAGGAAAAGATTAGGGGCCTGGGGAGTGAGAGTGTGGCCCAGAGGCATTTTATCTAATACAGTTCTAACACCTACTGTACTTATTCCAGGAACCATGCAACACCCTCAACCCCCCACCCGACCACCCTCGCCCCATAGCCGTGTGTGTGTGTGTGTGTGTGTGTGTGTGTGTGTGTGTGTGTGTGTGTGTGTGTGTGTGTGTGTGTGTGTGTGTGTGTGTGTGTGTGTGTGTGTGTGTGTGTGTGTGTGTGTGTGTGTGTGTGTGTGTGTGTGTGTGTGTGTGTGTTCCCCCTCGATAAGAAACACACAAGGGGTTTTACCCCAGAATTCTGCACAACATTCCAAAATAACCCTGTGGCAGTGTAATCAGGCTGCAGCCTGGGAGGAAACCCTGTCTTTCTCACCACCCAGGGGATAGATAGTGATATACGAGCGAAACACAGTAAAGCCCTGATTAACCCCTAACGCCCAGGGCATCGTCAGATCGCCTGCCAGAGGCCATCTCTCTCTCTGCCTTCCTGCAGGGTCTCTCTCTGCCAAACATCCAGCCAGTAATCGCTGCCTGGGATGCATGAACTGAATCCAAAAAGAGACATTTTGGATTACAGCTACAACACACGCAAACAAACACACACATTATTGCTTACCCACAAATAGAGATTCACTCCAAAACACACAAACACATACCAACACACAGCACATTCCAATCGTCGTGCAGCTGTAGCACATCCAGAGGCTGACAAAGATGGCCTTTGACTGGAGCTGGCAGGGGAGAGGGGATGATGTTACCAGCCACAGCCTGTCCTGGGAAGATGATTCCTTCCTTTCTCTCTCTCTGACTGGCTGCCTTAGCAAACAATGCTGCTCACCCTGAAACTGTAGCAATAGCAGAATGCTGCTCACCCTGAAACTGTAGCAATAGCAGAATGCTACTCACCCTGAAACTGTAGCAATAGCAGAATGCTACTCAACCTGAAACTGTAGCAATAGCAGAATGCTACTCACCCTGAAACTGTAGCAATAGCAGAATGCTACTCACCCTGAAACTGTAGCAATAGCAGAATGCTACTCACCCTGAAACTGTAGCAATAGCATATTGAGCTGACCCTGAAACTGTAGCAATAGCAGAATGAGCTGACCCTGAAACTGTAGCAATAGCAGACTGAGCTGACCCTGAAACTGTAGCAATAGCAGAATGAGCTGACCCTGAAACTGTAGCAATAGCAGAATGAGCTGACCCTGAAACTGTAGCAATAGCAGAATGAGTTGACCCTGAAACTGTAGCAATAGCAGAATGAGATGACCCTGAAACAGCAGCAATAGCAGAATGAGATGACCCTGAAACAGCAGCAATAGCAGAATGAGCTGACCCTGAAACAGCAGCAATAGCAGAATGAGCTGACCCTGAAACTGTAGCAATAGCAGAATGAGCTGACCCTGAAACTGTAGCAATAGCAGAATGAGCTGACCCTGAAACTGTAGCAATAGCAGAATGAGATGACCCTGAAGCTGTAGCAATAGCAGAATGAGCTGACCCTGAAACTGTAGCAATAGCAGAATGAGATGACCCTGAAACAGCAGCAATAGCAGAATGAGCTGACCCTGAAACTGTAGCAATAGCAGAATGAGCTGACCCTGAAACTGTAGCAATAGCAGAATGAGCTGACCCTGAATCTGTAGCAACATCAGAATGAGCTGACCCTGAAACAGCAGCAATAGCAGAATGAGCTGACCCTGAATCTGTAGCAACATCAGAATGAGCTGACCCTGAAACTGTAGCAATAGCAGAATGAGCTGACCCTGAAACTGTAGCAATAGCAGAATGAGATGACCCTGAAACTGTAGCAATAGCAGAATGAGCTGACCCTGAAACTGTAGCAATAGCAGAATGAGCTGACCCTGAAACTGTAGCAATAACAGAATGAGCTGACCCTGAAACTGTAGCAATAGCAGAATGAGCTGACCCTGTGGAAGTCAGTACGCCCAAACACTTAAGGCCTCATAAAGAACAGACACATATGCATGAACGCGTGCACACACAGAGTCAGATATTAGAACATATGACTTTTCAGTTCGAATCATGAACGATTTGGGGTTTGTGCTATTCTTTATTTTTGGCAATATCAAAAAGACTCCAGAAGTCTGTTGAATATGAAAGCTATGCAGAGTAATCTTATTTCATCCTCTGACACAACCCGTACTAACACAATTGGCTACATTCACTCATTGGAACATATGAAGAAAGGGAGTTTCAGGCTTGTTTAAGTGTGTAGATATGTGGTTTTGAGAGTTTCATTGTGTAGTTTGTCAACGTCTGAAAAGCAATATAAGTTCCTGAATATCCAGTAAGTGAGGGGGTGAGATGGAGATGGGGGAGTTAAAGAAAGGGAGTAAAATGGGTCACAGCTGCTCCCTATCGTTCTCCAATTCCCCTCCATCCCCCCAACGGATAACTCTGTAGATCCTCAAACCTCTTGCTTCACGTGTTGATTTTTTGGGACAGAAAAAAAAAAAAACATCCCACATACCACAGACTGACTGAGTGACCTCAGCATCACTCGAGAGACTTGGAGGACAGAGGGGAGGAGGAGGGGTGGGGGGTGGGGGTAGGGGGAGGACAGAGGGAGCGATATATTACTTTTCTCACTGTGGCTTTGTGTGTGCTTGTAGCACACTTCTATAGACCTTCAACCCCCCATAAACCCCTCTGATGACCCCTCCCCCAACCCCCACCCCTGGGAACATGGCACAGCAGATGTAACTCTTCCCCACACCTTATGGCCGCTATGAGCGTGTGAGTTGGTGCATGTTTGTATGCACATGCTTGTGTTTACATACAGTACATGACCAAAAGTATGTGGACACCTGCTCCTCGAACGTCTCATTCTAAAATCATAGGCATTAACATAAAGTTGGAACATTGTTGCGGTGACTTGCTTCCATTCAGCCACAAGAGTATTAGTGAGGTCGGGCAATGATGTTGGGCGATTAGGCCTGGCTCGCAGTCACCGTTCCAATTCATCCCGAAGATGTTCGATGGGGTTGAGGTCAGGGCTCTGTTGAGCCCATTCAAGTTCTTCCACACCGATCTCAACAAACCATTTCCGTATGGACCTCACTTTGTGCACGGGTGCAGTGTCATACTTAAACATGGAATGGCCTTCCCCAAACTGTTGCCACAAAGTTTGAAGCACAGAATCATCTACAATGTCATTGTATACTGTAGCATTACGTTTTCCCTTCACTGGAAGTAAGGGGCTTAGCCTGAACCATGAAAAACAGCCACAGACCATTATTCGTCCTCCACCAAACTTTACAGTTGGCACTATGCATTTAGTGCAGGTTGCGTTCTCCTGCCATCTGCCAAACCCAGGTTATCCCGTCAGACTGCCAGATGGTGAAGCGTGATTAGTCACTCCAGAGAACGCATTGCCACTGCTCCAGAGTATAATGGCGGCGAGTTTAACACCACTCCATCAGACGCTTGGCATTGCACATGGTGATCTTAGGCTTGTGTGTGGCTGCTTGAAGCTGACGTTGCTTCCAGAGGCAGTTTGGAACTCGGTAGTAAGTGTTGCAACCGAGGACAGATGATTTTTACGTGCTTCATCACTCGGTGGTACTGTTCTTTGAGCTTGTGTGGCCAACCACTCCACAGCTGAGCCGCCGTTGCTCCTAGACGTTTCCATTTCACAATAACAGCACTTACATTTGACCGGGGCAGCTCTAGCAGGACAGAAATTTGACGAACTGACTTTTTGGAAAGGTGGCATCCTGTGACGGTGCCACGTTTAAAGTCAATGAGCTCTTCATGAAGGCAATTCTACTGCCAATGTTTTGTCTATGGAGATTGCATGGCTCTGTATTCGATTTTATACATACTGCTCTCCTCTTGTCTCCTCCCCTCCCCTCTTATCTCCTCTCCGTCCATCCCTGTTCTACATCCCTGGGTGGTAGTTTTAGGGTTTGCCCTGCCCTGTTCCACTGATAGATCAGGTTACTCCAGAACTCTACACAAGAGCTGGGAGGCCAGACTATCACTAGGAAACAAAAACCTTGGCCAACCTTCCCTGCTCTCCTTCACTGTCTCTCCCTCTATCTCTCGCTTAGTTTTTTCCTCTCTATCTCACTCTCTCTTCCTCTCACTGTTTGAGTCTGTTTCTCTCTCTCATTTACCTCTCTCTATTTATGTATTTCTCTCTATCTTTATCTACCTCCCTGTTTCCCTATACATCTCTTTCCCATCGTCCCCTTTTATCTTTCTCTCCATCCTTATCTCTGTATTCTTTTACTCTGTTAGTGTTTTCACTCCCTTTCGGGTTTATCTTCACTGAGACCAACCCGTGTCTTATCATGAATCAGTCCAATTTAATCTACATTATCTCTGAGAAACTCTGCTATATTCTGAGCACACACACACGGAAGCAAAAACATGCGCACCTGCAATGTCTACCTCAGGGTTTGTGCTTCGATAGGGGGCATACACATACACACACACACGCACACGCACGCGCGCACACACACACACACACACACACACACACACACACACACACACACACACACACACACACACACACACACACACACACACACACACACACACACACACACACACACACACACACACACATACGCACGCGCGCGCACACACACACATTCCAGTATGAAATCTATAACCTGGCGCATATTTGTGTTGTGCAGAGGGGAAAAACAAGAAATTGGTACCGTCTCATTCCTCTTTGCCATGTTTCTACATCTAATTGAGCTCGTGCTTTCCCCCATATTACCTCTTTAGAGAGGGGGACAGTGAGAGAGATGGAGAGGGGAGGGGGAGAGGGAGAGAGAAGGAGAGAGAGAGAAAGAGGGGGCAAAAGGAAGAGACAGATAGAGCAGGGATAGGCAACCAAAAGATGATGAACTCCGTCGGGGGTCTCAATTTACTGTTGAGTGTTAGAATAGTAGAATACACAAGGTGGAATTTTGAAATTTGGATGTGCATCCGCAGTTTTTCTCTTGTTATGTCAGTCACTGACAGTAACTCAATTAGCCATGTCACCTAACAATTTTTTTATTTGTAATTTAGTCTAGCCAGCTATCTAAAGTTGTAATAATCAATGCCGAATACCAACCAGGCACGCAGACCATGTGCCCAGAAGCCCTGACCTCCAGGGGGCACCCATTGATTTTGTTAGTCACTCTCACTCAGATATCATTAGCAAGTTATAAGTCTTAGAAAAATGTATAGAATTGCAGGACATTTGCTATAAAACTACAAGAAATTCTCTCCACCCCATGGTAAAATGGGTAGAATTGCAGGACATTTGTTATAAAATTGTTAAACTTCTCTCCGCCCTATGGTAAAATGTGTAAAATTGCATAAAGCTTGCTTTAAAACTGCAACATTTTCTCTACTGTCCATTGCAAAATGTGTAGAATTGCAGGAAATGTACTTTCAAAAAAAAAAAAATATCTCCGCCATCAAGATAAGGACCACTAAAAAATGATTTCCTGCGAGGTGGTGGGGCCCCCAAACCAAATCTCAAGTAGGGCCCCAAAAGGCTAGGGCCAGTTAAGGGAAAGCGAGAGGAAAAGATGGAGGGGACAGGTGGGAAAGAAAAGAGAGGCATGTGGATTCCCCTTCAGGTGGTAAACCTGGCATGACGGAATGGAGCTGTGAAGCCCTGTGGCAGGCATCTGCAAGAATTCCCTTCCCCGACTTGATCCGGCTGCCATTCCTGTCAAAGAGCCCCGGGCCCTGACGTCAACGCACAACCAACATCCCTGTTTTCACCCTCCCAAACGTTCCACTTTCTGGGAGCACAGTTATCAGATCTTTAAGTCTTCCACCTCCACACAAACAGACCCCCTCCCTTTAAAACCAGGTGTGAGCTTCAAACCGCTTCGCCTGGCTGTCACAGGCACTGCCAGAAGCCTCACTGCCAGAAGCCTCATGCAAGCAGGAGCTGGCATAAACAAGGCGTTTGAAGTGCACTTTCTGATGGGCTCATCTGAGTTCACAGAGGCAGCAGGCAGTGCATGTCAGATAGAAGTGTATGTGCGACGGTGTGTGTGTGTGTGTGTGTGTGGGCGTGTTGATGTGTGTCCACAAAAATTATACCAAGTTAGGAATCAAACCCATTCTGGGTGTGTGACTGGGATAGAATTGAAACAGACTGAAACAGGTCAAATCATTTGTTATTTGTCACATGCTTCGTAAACAACAGGCGTAGAATAAGCGTGAAATGCTTACTTATGGGTCCTTTTTCCAACAATGCAGAGAAAAAAAAAGTGAATAACAATAATGAAAAGAGATCACATGGCTATATACAGGCTATATCCTGTTAGGACGGCAGCCCGACACCGGTACACTTATGACAACATCCAGCTCAAAGTGCAGGGCGCGAAATTCAAAATCTATTTTTTTTTAATATTTAACTTTCACACATTAACAAGTCCAAGACACCAGATGAAAGGTGCACATCTTGTGAATCAAGCCAACATGTCCGATTTTTAAAATGTTTTACAGGGAAGACACAATATGTAAATCTATTAGCTAATCACGTTAGCAAATAACACCAGTATTCTTACTCCATCAGTTTATGACTCCATCAGTAGCTATCACAAATTCGGCCAAATAAAGATAAAAATAGCCACTAACCAAGAAACAACCTCATCAGATGACAATCTGATAACATATTTATTGTATAGCATATGTTTATTTCAAAAAATTTGTATATTTCAGGTATAATTCATAGTTTACATTTCAGCTACAATCAGAAATTGCACCGAAAGCAGCCATAATATTTACAGACACCAACGTCAAATACCTAATTACTCATCATAAAACATTTCTGAAAAATACATAGTGTACAGCAATTGAAAGACAGGCATCTTGTGATTCTAGACAATATTTCCGATTTATTAAATGTTTTACAGCGCAAACAAAATGTAGCGTGATATTAGCATAGCAGCAATAGCAAGAAAAACTTGGGCGCCCACGACCAGTCAACATGCACGACAGATATATGAAATAACATCATAAATTGGCTCTTACTTTTGCTGATCTTTCATCAGAATGTTGAACAAGGTGTCCTCTGTCCAGATGAGTCGTTGTTAAGATTCAGAATGGCAAATTTCCCTCTTCACTTAGCATTGGCACTTGTCAAGTGACACGGATTACTCCAAAGTCAACAAAGTTAGAAAACGGAACACGGCAAAACTCCCGAAAAAGTTTCAATAATCTGATTAAACTATATTGAAAAAACATACGTTACGATGATATGGTGACATGTATCAAATCAAATCTAAGACGGAGATGTTCGTCTTTCATAACCACAGCTAAACAGAAGCCATTTCCGTGTCCTCTTTCGCACGCTCCAGAAACAGGATATGGACGGTCACGTCAAACAAAGATCTTTTATTCCACCTCAGACCAAGGTAGACACACAATTTCTTCTCTCACCGCATCTAGACAGCCAGGGGAAGGCGTAGGAAGTGTTTGTAGACTCCTACGTCACATGCCCATGTATAGGCATGAGGTTGAACAGAGGATAGATTTCTGACATTTCACTTCCTGGTCAGGAAGGGTGCTGCAGAAGGATTTCTGTTTCACTCAGAGAAATAATTCAAACGTTTTTAGAAACTAGAGAGTGTTTTCTATCCAATATTAATAATAATATCCATATTGTACGAGCAAGAATTGAGTAGGAGGCCGTTTGAAATGGGCACGATTTCACTGGCTACTCAACACTTTGCCTTGCAGCCATAAGAAGATATACCCATTTCGCCATGGGGTGGAGAGAATTTCTTGCAGTTTTATGCATTTTGCTAAGACTTATACAATTTTAGTGATGTGAGAGTGACTAATGAGGTACACATAGGTAGGTGTTAAGTGACAGTTGTACAACTGAAATGTGTCTTCTGCATTTAATCCAACCGCTCTAAATCAGAGTATCACAACTTCCTTCGAAGTCGGTTCCTCTCCTTGTTCGGGCGGCGTTCGGCGTCACCGGTCTTCTAGCCATCGCCGATCCACCTTTTATTTTCCATTTGTTTTGTCTTGTTTTCACACACACCTGGTTTACATTTCCCTAATTACTTGTCGTGTATTTAACCCTCTGTTCCCCCCCGTGTCTGTGTGTGAAATTGTTCATTACGTTTATTGTGTGACGCGTCAGGCTGTTTTTTTCCGGGTATTGTTTTGAACTCGTGGTATTGTATTGTTGTACATTATTTTGTGTGACTAGGGCGCTATTCACTTTTGCCTTTGGCTGGAGTGTTGTGACGCTGTTGCTTCCAACTGTTTTGCTTCAGGAAGGCGACTCAATTACCACCCCATCATCGGGGGGATTGTGTGATAAATCTCCTGGTAGACGCCGCACTTCCCAGGAGTCACGTGTATCCCCTGTCACAGGCGGAGACGGCGGCTATGGAAGCATATGTCTCCGAATCCCTGCGTCAGGGGTACATTCGGGCCTCCACTTCACCTGCCTCCTCAAGTTTCTATTTTGTGAAGAAGGAGGGAGGTCTGCACCCGTGTATTGACTATCGAGGCCTCAATCAGATCAATGTAAGGTACAGTTACCCGCTACCTCTGATCGTCACAGCGATTGAGTCAATGCACTGGGCGCGCTTCTTCACCAAACTAGATCTCAGGAGCGCGTACAACCTGGTGCGTATCCGGGAGGGAGACAAGTGGAAGACGGCGTTCAGTACTACCTCGTCATGCCGTACGGGTTGATGAATGCTCCATCAGTCTTCCAAGCCTTTGTAGATGAGAGTTTTGGGGACCTGCACGGGCAGGGTGTAGTGGTGTATATTGATAACATTCTGATATACTCCGCTGCACGCGCCAAAAATGTGTCCCTGGTACACAGGGCGCTTGGTCGACTGTTGGAGCATGACCTGTACGTCAAGGCTGAGAAATACCTGTTCTTCCAACAGTCCGTCTCCTTCCTAAGGTACTGCATTTCCACGTCAGGGGTGAGATGGAGAGTGACCGCATTTCAGCCGTGCGTAATTGGCCGACTCCCACCACGGTAAAGGAGGTGCAGCGGTTTCTAGGGTTTGCCAATTACTACCGGAGGTTTATCCAGGGTTTTGGTCAGGTGGCGGCACCCATTACCTCACTGCTGAAGGGGGGACCGGTACGTTTGCAGTGGTCGGCTGAGGCTGACAGGGCTTTTGGTCACCTGAGGGCTCTGTTTACCTCGGCTCCCGTGTTGGCCCATCCGGATCCCTCTTTGGCATTCATAGTGGAGGTGGATGCGTCCGAGGCTGTGATAGGAGCCATACTCTCTCAGCGCTCGGGTACACCACCGAGCGAAACTTTGACGTGGGGGACTGGGAGCTGTTGGCTGTCGTCAAGGCTTTGAAGGCGTGGAGACATTGGCTTGAGGGGGCTAAACACCCTTTTCTCATCTGGACTGATCACCGCAATCTGGAGTACATCCGGGTGGCGAGGTGACTGAACCCTCGCCAGGCAAGGTGGGCCAAGTTTTTCACCCGTTATGTTTGCACCCTTTCTTACAGACCAGGTTCCCGGAAAGTGAAGGCAGACGCACTGTCCCGTCTGTATGAGGAGGCGTTGCATGCAGACAGTCGACGTCACCGGTCTTCTAGCCATCGCCGATCCACCTTTCATTTTCCATTTGTTTTGTCTTGTTTTCACACACACCTGGTTTACATTTCCCTCATTACTTGTAGTGTATTGCACCTCGCCCTCCGGGTCGTCCCCGAGGCCGGTGTCAGCGCACGGCTGAACCACGCGTCAAGGGGGATGGGGGTACTGTCACGACTTCCGCCGAAGTCAGTTTCTCTCCTTGTTCGGGCGGCGTTCGGCGGTCGACGTCACCGGTCTTCTAGCCATCGCCGATCCACCTTTCATTTTCCATTTGTTTTGTCTTGTTTTCACACACACCTGGTTTACATTTCCCTCATTACTTCGTGTATTTAACCCTCTGTTGGAGTGTCGCTGTTGCGTCCAACTGTTTTGCTTCTGCCAATTAAAGTGTGCCTGTTCACTCATCTCTGCTCTCCTGCACCTTACTCCAGTTGACCAGTTGTGCACACAGTCCGACACACAGAGGTGTGGGGAGCTGCCTTAATCAACATCCACAGCACCCAGGGAACAGTGGGTTAACTACCTTGCTCAGGGGCAGAATGACAGATTTGTACCTTGTCAGCTCAGGGATTCAATCCAGCAACCTTTCGGTTACTGGCCCAATGCTCATACAGTAACAACTGCGTGCGTGAGTGCGTGCGTGGGTGTGTACGTGCGTGCGTGCGTGCGTGCGTGCGTGTGTGTGTTATCCCATGACCTTAGTCATACACAGGCCCACAGAAACAGACCTCTATGAAGAAACAACTTCCTCTGCGCTAAACAACACTACATCTCTCTCTCTCTCTCTCTCTCTCTCTCTCTCTCTCCTTAAGAAAAGTTGCTACCCCTGCTATTCCATTCCTCTTTCTTTCTTTCTCTCTTTCTCTCTCTGTCTCTCTCTCTCTCCATCACCTACTCTTCAAATCTTATCTCTTTCCATCTATCGCTCTCTCCTGCTGTCTTTCCACCCAGCCAGTCAGGCGGTGAGCCTTTGAAACGCGCAGTAAAGCAGATCTGAAGGCCCTTAAATTGATACTTAACTCTCAGAATTCTTAAAAGGCTCAGGCCGATGAATTTTTTATCTGCACCACCCGCGGCTGGAGCTCTCCCAGCACAGGACACACAAACAATGGTTTATTTCCCTTTTTTCCTTCCGTCTTCGCTCTCTCTCTGTCTCTATCTCTGTGTGTAATGACAAAGTCTTTGCTGTGGCATGTCTCCATGTGGCTCCTGGTCTAATTGGTTGGTAGCATCTGTGCTAACACTGCAGAGACACTGCAGAGAGGGGGACTGGGAGGGTGGGGGGAGTGTAATGGAGCATCGCCTGAAAAACAACCTCCAACCAACGACAGCTTAGAGGAAACATAAATACAAACAGTCGGGTAAATAGAGAGCTAGCGTGTCTCAGAGAGAGGGCATAGGAGCCCACGGAGACATTCTGTGTATGTGTGTGTTAGTGTAAGTGTGTGTTTGTCTGCCTGGGTGCGCATGCGTGTGTGTTTGTGTATGTGTGTGTGTGTGTCTCAAAGAGAGGGCAGGGGAGCCTGTGGAGAGGCATTGGCAGGGCTCTATGTGAGCTGAGCATTAAAGACATTAGAGAGCGTCTGTCTCTGCCATGCTCCGAGAAGTTCACTCCTGTCCTGCCTCATTACCCGGCTCATGTCACACTGCATCTCTACGCCACACCAACACAACAAATGCAACGGGAGAGCACCATAATCGCTCAGCGTATGTTATCTACTACAGTGAAAATGCAACGTGGTGTGTGTGTGTTTGCTTACTACAGATCTTCAGAGAGAGTAGTAGGAATGTGGATTTAATGTTGCACTGCTTGTTGTGGTCAAAGGTTTTTATTGACACACTTTATGGCCCTAGTATATAAACTCAAGGATGGAGCCGTACGAACGGCTGCTTTAAACAGCATTTTGTTATTCAATCTCTTATTTTATATAAATATATCTGTTGAAGGTTTCAGAGAGGCCCCTGGCACATTTGTGACTCGCTTCAGAAAACTAGGCGTGTGTCTTAACAAAAGGCTCCACTATGCAAGTAACCATTTCAATAGAATGTCACGGTGACTACTGTTGATAGACGTAGCTGGTAAATTCGCTCTGGCTATCTACTCCAATTTCAGAGCACTCTCGTCTGAGTGTGCCTGAGCGCAGAACAACTGACGAATTTATGAACATTCAACACCCGTTGAATATGGCCGGTGTCAGTAAACGTTGTCAAAAAGGGCGAGTAAAATGGTCAGTGAGCTGTACTCTCATTTGTGTCTGGAAATAGCTAGCAAGCTAGCCAACGTTAGCCAGTTAGCTTGGGTGCTAGACTGTTGGTGTTAGGACAGAACGCTCGGATCACCCCTTAAAGAGATGGGTGGGGGTAAATCTTAAGAGAGTGTGAACGATGCTGAATGGGTGTAGACAAAGAAGAGCTCTCCAGGGAGGTACCAAAACATTACTTTTCTCAAAAGTCAGGTTACAAGTTTATCAACTTTCAAAGCAGAATGACTTTCCCATTGTTCATCAAATGCAGTGTATGATATACCATTTTGTAGCTCTGTGTCTCTGCTTTTATCCAATGTAAAAAAAACACAACTTTTTTAGAAGAGTAAGGGAGCAGAGAGAGAACGGAGGAAAACGAGTAAGAAAAATATAAACAGGAAAAGAGAGAGATAAAGAAAGAATGACAGGAAGAATGAGACAGGAAGAAAAAGACCGGAAGAAAGAAAAGAGGGAGGGAAAGTGAGTGCAAAAGAAAAGGGAGCGAGAGACGCAAAGAGAGAGGTAAAGAGAGAATGTGGGAGAGAGAGAGAGTGATGTAGAGGGAGGGATACAGAGAGAGGTAAAGAGAGAATGTGGGAGAGAGAGAGTGATGTAGAGGGAGGGATACAGAGAGAGGTAAAGAGAAAATGTGGGAGAGAGAGAGAGAGAGAGTGATGTAGAGGGAGGGATACAGAGAGGGGTAAAGAGTGAAAGTGGGAGAGAGAGAGAGAGTGATGTAGAGGGAGAGATACAGAGAGAGGTAAAGAGAGAATGTGGGAGAGAGAGAGTGATGTAGAGGGAGGGATACAGAGAGAGGTAAAGAGAGAATGTGGGAGAGAGAGAGAGAGTGATGTAGAGGGAGGGATACAGAGAGGGGTAAAGAGTGAAAGTGGGAGAGAGTGATGTAGAGGGAGAGATACAGAGAGAGGTAAAGAGATAATGTGGGAGAGAGAGAGAGAGTGATGTAGAGGGAGAGATACAGAGAGAGGTAAAGAGTGAAAGTGGGAGCGAGAGAGAGAGTGATGTAGAGGGAGAGATACAGAGAGAGGTAAAGAGAGAAAGTAGGAGAGAGTGATGTAGAGGGAGAGATACAGAGAGAGGTAAAGAGAGAATGTGGGAGAGAGAGAGAGTGATGTAGAGGGAGGGATACAGAGAGAGGTAAAGAGAGAATGTGGGAGAGAGAGAGTGATGTAGAGGGAGGGATACAGAGAGAGGTAAAGAGATAATGTGGGAGAGAGAGAGAGAGTGATGTAGAGGGAGAGATACAGAGAGAGGTAAAGAGTGAAAGTGGGAGCGAGAGAGAGAGTGATGTAGAGGGAGAGATACAGAGAGAGGTAAAGCTAGAAAGTAGGAGAGAGTGATGTAGAGGGAGAGATACAGAGAGAGGTAAAGAGAGAATGTGGGAGAGAGAGAGAGAGTGATGTAGAGGGAGAGATACAGAGAGAGGTAAAGAGAGAATGTGGGAGAGAGAGTGATGTAGAGGGAGGGATACAGAGAGAGGTAAAGAGTGAAAGTTGGAGAGAGAGAGAGTGATGTAGAGGGAGAGATACAGAGAGGGGTAAAGAGTGAAAGTGGGAGAGAGAGAGAGAGAGAGAGAGAGAGATGTAGAGGGAGAGATACAGAGAGAGGTAAAGAGATAATGTGGGAGAGAGAGAGAGTGATGTAGAGGGAGAGATACAGAGAGAGGTAAAGAGTGAAAGTGGGAGCGAGAGAGAGAGTGATGTAGAGGGAGGGATACAGAGAGAGGTAAAGAGTGAAAGTGGGAGAGAGAGAGTGATGTAGAGGGAGGGATACAGAGAGAGGTAAAGAGAGAATGTGGGAGAGAGAGAGAGAGAGAGAGAGAGAGAGAGAGAGTGATGTAGAGGGAGGGATACAGAGAGGGGTAAAGAGTGAAAGTGGGAGAGAGAGAGAGAGAGAGAGAGTGATGTAGAGGGAGAGATACAGAGAGAGGTAAAGAGATAATGTGGGAGAGAGAGAGAGAGAGTGATGTAGAGGGAGAGATACAGAGAGAGATAAAGAGTGAAAGTGGGAGCGAGAGAGAGAGTGATGTAGAGGGAGAGATACAGAGAGAGGTAAAGAGAGAAAGTAGGAGAGAGTGATGGCGAGGGAGAGATACAGAGAGAGGTAAAGAGAGAATGTGGGAGAGAGAGAGAGTGATGTAGAGGGAGAGATACAGAGAGAGGTAAAGAGAGAATGTGGGAGAGAGAGAGAGTGATGTAGAGGGAGAGATACAGAGAGAGGTAAAGAGAGAATGTGGGAGAGAGAGAGAGAGTGATGTAGAGGGAGAGATACAGAGAGAGGTAAAGAGAGAATGTGGGAGAGAGAGAGAGTGATGTAGAGGGAGAGATACAGAGAGAGGTAAAGAGAGAATGTGGGAGAGAGAGAGAGAGTGATGTAGAGGGAGAGATACAGAGAGAGGTAAAGAGAGAATGTGGGAGAGAGAGAGAGTGATGTAGAGGGAGAGATACAGAGAGAGGTAAAGAGAGAATGTGGGAGAGAGAGAGAGAGTGATCTAGAGGGAGAGATACAGAGAGGGGTAAAGAGTGAAAGTGAGAGAGAGAGTGATGTAGAGGGAGAGATACAGAGAGAGGTAAAGAGTAAAAGTGGGAGCGAGAGAGAGAGTGATGTAGAGGGAGAGATACAGAGAGAGGTAAAGATAGAAAGTAGGAGAGAGTGATGTAGAGGGAGAGATACAGAGAGAGGTAAAGAGAGAATGTGGGAGAGAGAGAGAGTGATGTAGAGGGAAAGAGAGAATGTGGGAGAGAGAGAGAGAGAGAGTGATGTAGAGGGAGAGATACAGAGAGAGGTAAAGAGTGAAATTGAGAGAGTGATGTAGAGGGAGAGATACAGAGAGGTAAAGAGAGAATGTGGGAGAGAGAGTGATGTAGAGGGAGGGATACAGAGAGAGGTAAAGAGTGAAAGTTGGAGAGAGAGAGAGTGATGTAGAGGGAGAGATACAGAGAGAGGTAAAGAGAGAATGTGGGAGAGAGAGAGAGAGAGAGTGATGTAGAGGGAGAGATACAGAGAGAGGTAAAGAGTGAAATTGAGAGAGTGATGTAGAGGGAGAGATACAGAGAGGTAAAGAGAGAATGTGGGAGAGAGAGTGATGTAGAGGGAGGGATACAGAGAGAGGTAAAGAGAGAATTTGGGAGAGAGAGAGAGTGATGTAGAGGGAGAGATACAGAGAGAGGTAAAGAGAGAATGTGGGAGAGAGAGAGAGTGATGTAGAGGGAGGGATACAGAGAGAGGTAAAGAGAGAATGTGGGAGAGAGAGAGAGTGATGTAGAGGGAGAGATACAGAGAGAGGTAAAGAGAGAATGTGAGAGAGAGAGAGAGAGAGAGAGAGAGAGAGAGAGTGATGTAGAGGGAGAGATACAGAGAGAGGTAAAGAGATAATGTGGGAGAGAGAGAGAGAGAGAGTGATGTAGAGGGAGAGATACAGAGAGAGGTAAAGAGTGAAAGTGGGAGAGAGAGAGTGATGTAGAGGGAGGGATACAGAGATAGGTAAAGAGAGAATGTGGGAGAGAGAGTGAGAGAGAGAGTGATGTAGAGGGAGGGATACAGAGAGGGGTAAAGAGTGAAAGTGGGAGAGAGAGAGAGAGAGAGAGAGAGTGATGTAGAGGGAGAGATACAGAGAGAGGTAAAGAGTGAAAGTGGGAGCGAGAGAGAGAGTGATGTAGAGGGAGAGATACAGAGAGAGGTAAAGAGTGAAAGTGGGAGCGAGAGAGAGAGTGATGTAGAGGGAGAGATACAGAGAGAGGTAAAGAGAGAAAGTAGGAGAGAGGGATGGCGAGGGAGAGATACAGAGAGAGGTAAAGAGAGAATGTGGGAGAGAGAGAGTGATGTAGAGGGAGAGATACAGAGAGAGGTAAAGAGAGAATGTGGGAGAGAGAGAGAGAGTGATGTAGAGGGAGGGATACAGAGAGAGGTAAAGAGAGAATGTGGGAGAGAGAGAGAGAGAGAGAGAGAGAGAGTGATGTAGAGGGAGGGATACAGAGAGGGGTAAAGAGAGAATGTGGGAGAGAGAGAAAGAGAGAGAGAGAGTGATGTAGAGGGAGAGATACAGAGAGAGGTAAAGAGAGAATGTGGGAGAGAGAGAGAGTGATGTAGAGGGAGAGATACAGAGAGAGGTAAAGAGAGAATGTGGGAGAGAGAGAGAGAGTGATGTAGAGGGAGAGATACAGAGAGAGGTAAAGAGTGAAAGTGAGAGAGAGAGTGATGTAGAGGGAGAGATACAGAGAGAGGTAAAGAGAGAAAGTAGGAGAGAGTGATGTAGAGGGAGCGATACAGAGAGAGGTAAAGAGAGAATGTGGGAGAGAGAGAGAGTGATGTAGAGGGAGGGACACAGAGAGAGGTAAAGAGAGAATGTGGGAGAGAGAGAGTGATGTAGAGGGAGAGATACAGAGAGAGGTAAAGAGAGAATGTGGGGGAGAGAGAGAGAGTGATGTAGAGGGAGAGATACAGAGAGAGGTAAAGAGAGAATGTGGGAGAGAGAGAGAGTGATGTAGAGGGAGAGATACAGAGAGAGGTAAAAAGTGAAAGTGAGAGAGAGAGAGAGTGATGTAGAGGGAGGGATACAGAGAGAGTGATGTAGAGGGAGAGAAACAGAGAGAGGTAAAGAGATAATGTGGGAGAGAGTGATGGAGAGGGAGAGATACAGAGAGAGGTAAAGAGTGAAAGTGAGAGAGAGAGAGAGTGATGTAGAGGGAGGGATACAGAGAGAGTGATGTAGAGGGAGAGATACAGAGAGAGGTAAAGAGAGAAAGTAGGAGAGAGTGATGTAGAGGGAGAGATACAGAGAGAGGTAAAGAGAGAATGTGGGAGAGAGAGAGAGTGATGTAGAGGGAGAGATACAGAGAGAGGTAAAGAGAGAATGTGGGAGAGAGAGAGAGAGTGATGTAGAGGGAGAGATACAGAGAGAGGTAAAGAGTGAAAGTGAGAGAGAGAGTGATGTAGAGGGAGAGATACAGAGAGAGGTAAAGAGAGAATGTGGGAGAGAGAGAGAGTAATGTAGAGGGAGGGATACAGAGAGAGGTTAAGAGTGAAAGTAGGAGAGAGTGATGTAGAGGGAGAGATACAGAGAGAGGTAAAGAGTGAAAGTTGGAGAGAGAGAGAGAGTGATGTAGAGGGAGAGATACAGAGAGAGGTAAAGAGAGAATGTGGGAGAGAGAGAGTGATGTAGAGGGAGAGATACGGAGAGAGGTAAAGAGAGAATGTGGGAGAGAGAGAGAGTGATGTAGAGGGAGAGATACAGAGAGAGGTAAAGAGAGAATGTGGAAGAGAGAGAGAGTGATGTAGAGGGAGAGATACAGAGAGAGGTAAAGAGAGAATGTGGGAGAGAGAGAGAGTGATGTAGAGGGAGAGATACAGAGAGAGGTAAAGAGAGAATGTGGGAGAGGGAGAGAGAGAGTGATGTAGAGGGAGAGATACAGAGAGATTGATGTAGAGGGAGAGATACAGAGAGAGGTAAAGAGTGAAAGTGGGAGAGAGAGAGAGTGATGTAGAGGGAGGGATACAGAGAGAGGTAAAGAGAGAATGTGGGAGAGAGAGAGAGTGATGTAGAGGGAGAGATACAGAGAGAGGTAAAGAGTGAAAGTGAGAGAGAGAGAGAGAGAGAGTGATGTAGAGGGAGGGATATAGAGAGAGTGATGTAGAGGGAGAGATACAGAGAGGTAAAGAGTGAAAGTGGGAGAGAGAGAGTGATGTAGAGGGAGAGATACAGAGAGAGGTAAAGAGTGAAAGTAGGAGAGAGTGGTGTAGAGGGAGAGATACAGAGAGAGGTAAAGAGTGAAAGTAGGAGAGAGAGAGAGGGTGATGTAGAGGGAGAGATACAGAGAGAGGTAAAGAGAGAATGTGATGGTACCCCTGGGAGGCAGAGTAGGAAGTTGTAGTCTGGGTATTCAGGGCTGCTTCTGAAAGGATCCCGTCGGGCTGCATATGGCACAGCAGGTAACCCTGCTAATAACCTGCTCTGTCTGTCTGTCTGCTCTACACCTCTACCACTCATGCTCTCTTTACCTCTACCACTCACTTACTATAACAACATCCATCTCTCTTTCTTTACCTCCACCTTACTCACCAAAATATAACCAGACAAGATGCTCTAGGTCTTTCAATCAGGAAAGAAACATTTATCTGTGTTTGTCTACTCTTTACCACATTGTTCTGCATCTTGTCTTTAGAGATATGAATACCTCAATGAAAAATGGCACCTTTAAGAATTTGTAGCTATTACTATACACTGAGTGCACAAAACATTAAGAACACCTGCTCTTTCCATGACATAGACTGATCAGGTGAATCCAGGTGAAAGCTATGATCCTTTGTTAAATCCACTTCAATCAGTGTAGATGAAGGGGAGGAGACAGGTTAAAGAAGGACTTGTAAGCTTTGAGACAGCTGAGACATGGATTGTGTATGTGTGCCATTCAGGGGGTGAATGAGCATGGGAAAATATTTAAGTGCCTTTTGAATGATGTATGGTGGTAGGTGCCAGGCACAGCGATTTGTGTCAAGAACTGCAACGCTGCTGGGGTGTTCACGCTTAACAGTTTCCCGTGTGTATCAAGAATGGTTCACCACCAAAAGGACCTTCATCAGCGCTCATTGTCGAAGCATTGAGTAGAATGCTCAGTCGGGCATCAGTCCAAAACTAACGTTCAAAACAAAGTTGTGCCGAAACATACAACCCATGACTGTACTGTAGCTCAGTGATTTCTACTTGGCTAAACTAGGCTCGGAATTTTGCATTTTTATTCATATTTACAGATTTGCAATTAAGGCACATGAAAGTTCACATGTTCCATATGTTTTTGTTGTTGTTCAAACGTTCCTCCTGTGGAGTAGGAACTAGTGTCAAATGTCTAGGATCCTGTTTTCAGTCACATATTCGATTCTATTGAATGAAACAGCAACTTCAGCGTACATTACGTAGTGAAACAGTTGTTTGACTTTGGCCTTGGTCAAATGACAGACGTCATACAACAAGTGGCAGCAAGATTCACAGCTTTCCCTCTCTCCTCAACCCGTGTGACCCCATCGTGACCCCTTGAGACCACACTGGCACTTATGGAAAGTCTTAAGGATGGTACATCACATCCTCACCCCCACTCCTTCCTTCCACCCCTCCATCCATCCCTTCATCCACCCCCTTGGCCCCGGGTGGGGGGGGGGGGGGGGGGGGTAGAAAAGCGAGTCTTTGCCCTGGGTGTTGTGTATTGATTTTGGGACTCTAGAGTTAAGGAACAGATGGGGCTCAAAGAGGACATTGACGCGCGTCAGAAACAATAAGGATCAAGACTGGAGCAGAGAGGAGGAGAGTGAGCACACTGGAGGTGACATGGCACCCAGCCGCCACAGTCTGAGGAGGGAGGGAGGGAGGGTTGGCACTCTTCTTCCTCCTGGGAAGACATGCAGTACAGTCTCTCACACTATAGACAGGGATGCATACTGTACTGTGTGATGAATGCACGCAGGATACACACCGTACTCAATGTAACAATGTCGTATTGTGCCATGGTAAATGTTGGAGCACGACACACACACGATGGTGTGGAATGAGATCATTTTAAATGGAACTGGGGACTAGATCTGGAGCCAAATGGAACATGTGTGTCCACTCAAAATGCATTGTGTACATCTGATATTGCCGTTTCATCAATATCTATCCAATATCCACATCTTGAAGGGGCATCTTCATGCAGTTGATGCATCCATTTTTGGACTCATCCATTTATGATACGTACCCATTGAGTCTTGAAAAGAATAGCGTATAAAAGCCTCATGAGCTTAGTTCAACTGTCATACCCCATCAGAATCCACAGTATGAGCTTGTTTTACTCCAATGTTTGTCAACCAAGTAAATGTAAACAAACACTATATAGCCTCAAAACGTCGTTAAGCTATAATTTTGACAGCATGGATGGTCAGTCATAGCTGTCTATGAATTTGAGAGTGGTTACATTTTCCCCAGGCCCATCCCTCAGCCTTTTAACGAAACGGGAAGGAATACCCTTGTTATTGTTTCAACTTCTGATTGTCCCTTTAAGGTGTCTTCCATACACTATATCTATACCAGCTTCTGCACACAGGAGTCAGTGAGTGGGAGGGGGGGGGGTGTCCCTGGCAGATTCCAAGTCAGTCCGTCGCCACACTGCAGAGAGGATAAAAAGGACTCCCTGCAGATGGGCGGAAAAATGCTGCTGTCACTCCGATCATTCCAGGAGTGTGAACTTGGCTGAGGATGAGTGCTTCTCCGGACTGGAGCCAGGCTTTGTGTCAGGGCCAGAGGGAGAGAGGGGGGAGGGGGGAAGAAAGATATAAAGAAAGAAGGGAGAGGGGATAGTCATTCTGAAAGATGCCATCCTGAGGAGATGCCATTTTGGGGGCAGCTGGTACTCTGGCAGGATTAGTCTGAGTGAGAGACGCTGACAGAGAAAGATGGAGGCATCACAATGCCCACTCGTCCTCCTCTCCTGCTCCTCCTCTCCTCCTCCTCTCCTCCACTCCACAGGGTAAATAAGTCAACTCTATGGGGGACAACACTGATCCATGTTGCTCACCAAACAGCTACCCCTCCTCTGATATCATACTGTCACAATGCCTGCGAGGATCATCATAACTTACATATGGTAGTGTATCTCTATGGGTTTTGTTGTTTGTCAATACTCCAAGGGACAACATACTGTTGACAAGTGTTTGTAACGTTATTTACCAAGGAAACACCATTCTATGGTCTGCGGGAATGTATACACTGTTCACTCTAACGTGGCTTGTTATGTCATCACCCAGATCAATTTGAAAGTCGTCTAGAAGGCAATTAAAAGGGCTTATTTCTCTTCATTCCTAGAGATCACAGGAAAGCTGTGAGCAGAATTAAATGGGAAGAAACTGGTAATTAACACAAAACTGAAGAAAATATGAGCTATCCTCACAATCCTTAAAATCTGTGGCCCCTCCTGTGTCTTATCGTCGGTTTATATCAAACGGAATGAAACCGGGGTGATTATACTGTGGTGAAAACAGCAGCAGGGATCAGTGGGACGTTGTGATGAAACCTAACGACCAGACTAGTAAAGTGGCGAGACTTAAGAGATGCTTGATAACAACATACCAATCCTCACTGCCTGGCTGGAGCAGACATCCCAATCCTCACTGCCTGGCTGGAGCAGACATCCCAATCCTCACCGCCTGGCTGGAGCAGACTGATGGAGAGACAGAAGAAGCAGAGGGGAGGGAAAGATGAAAGGGGGATGCACCGCAGAAATGAAAGAAAAGATAAGATGAAAGAAAAGAGGTGTTTGTTAGAGGGCACGAAAGGTTTGTGGCACCTTAATTGGGCAGGACGGGCTCGTGGTAATGGCTGGAGCGGAATCGGTGGAATGGTATCAAATACATCAATCATGTGTGTTTGATTCCATTCCATTAGCTCCCTTCCAGACATTACTATGAGCCTTCCCCCTTTACCAAAGTCGACTGTTAGAGAGAGAGATGGGATTTCATTTCATCATGGCTGGTGTGGATTAGTCACCTCCATCTTGATGTCACCTCCATCTTGATTACCTTCATTCATTTAACCCTCAGTATCAGCTCTTCATGGGTGAGCTGAGGCATCTGCTGGCTGTGGAAGGAGAGATGGAGAGATGGAGAGATCAGGAGGAGAATAGACGGTAGTGGAGTTGACTAAACTCCTCAAGGTCACTGCAGATTTTCTGTAGAATATGGGAAGAATAAGGTCCAAATTGTTTGAGAAATCGGTCTATAATAAGAAAAATATCCGCGAGAGAGAGAGAGAGAGAGAGTGTGAGTGGGTGAGTGAGTGAGTGAGTGAGTGAGTGAGTGAGTGAGTGAGTGAGTGAGTGAGTGAGTGAGTTACGGAGAGAGAGAGAGAGGAGGATTCGTAGCATCTGCTGTGGGGTTGATGATCATTTCTCATCATTGTAAGTCATGAGGACTGTTTCACAGGAACCTGAGAGAACACACACACACACACTAACACATTCACACCGTGCAGTACAGAGAGACTCTGGGGAAGTGTGTTTGATAGATACACTCCTTCATAAGAACTGGCAGAAACTTTTAGTTTGTAAAGAGAATTATCCTCCTGTGCTGGTGTTCAGGAGCCACCGAGGCAAGAAATTATATTGAAAATAACAAACAAAATACATAGTTGATTTGGCTACCGGGGACAGATAAAGGCATCACTGCTCTTATTGAAGATAGAGTAGGAGAATACCCTCTAACTCACTGGGTGTAAATCACAGATCACAGGGTTTCCTGGTTCCAGGCACTGTGTGTGTTTAACCCACACACTGGGAGAGTTGTGAAGAGAAGTGGTGATTGAACAGATCTCCAGTCTAAGAGATGAGAGTCCAGTCTGTCTCCCCCTGTCTGTCTCCCCCACTCTCTCACCCACCCACCCACCCACCGAACACCATGTGGAAAATCAATATGTGCTTTCTCTCCCCTAGCTGTCTGTCTCTCTGCTCTGCGTCAGCAGAATGGCTCTCAGGAGTGTGATTAAGCGTTAAGTGTTTCACAATGGCGGGGTGTGGGAGAGAGAAGAGGGAGAGAGAAGCATCAGAGGGGGGGATCCCATCACGACTGGTCTGGCAACCTGAGACATCTGTCCACCGCAGAAACGAAGGGAGGGAGAGAGAGGGAGAGAGAGAGAGGGAGGGAGAGAGAACGAGCAGAGGGCAAGCTCTATCCTTGGGTTACACATTATTTTTTGGTCTATATAATTACACTCGACTACAAGTGTCCGAAAAGCGAGAACTGTAACTCCCTTTAAACGTAACATTATCTTGGAATACACATTCTTTATTGTATGTAGATTTGCCTTTTATAAGCATAAAGTGTTGTTTGAGTATTGTGAGTAATGAACATTTTCATAAGTCTGTGTTCATGAAGTGGACTATTCATCAGTCAAAGGGTGCTTTCACTGTAATCCGAGGACTTCCTGTAAACAGAAGGCAAACTTTCTCTTGAACTCTTATCACATTTCTCACTGGTGTGGTCTCAAGATGGTGTGGGTGATGTAACGATGATGTGGGGAGACGTATGGGGGACGCCACAGTCAGCAGCTGCCTCTGAAGTAGCTCCCTCCATCATCGGCTGTCAGCCACGGAAGCACCTGGCACCAGCATCACTCATACACACACACGAACACACACACACAGACAGATACACACACACACAAAGACACACACTGTACCAGCCGTTCTGCGCCATCATCACTCATACACATCCAGCCCCACTGCTGCTGCTGACAATGATGATGATGATGATGATGATGATGATGATGATGATGATGATGATGATGACACACAGGATAAAAAAGTATTGCTTGTTTTTTTTATTCTGACACATTTGGTGATGTTTCATGCGCTGCATTGCTACAAGTCACACAGTCAGTTCAGTGAGACTTTGCATTTCGGAATGTTTGATAAATCTGAAATATTTGTGATAATTTGAATGTTCTTCAGAGTTCCACTGGTAAATCATTTACAGTAAGCTTAGTGTCAAACTTCTCAAACCCCCGCCACTCTGTAAAGCACATTGAGGGGGTAATGAACAAGTCAGAGCGGTATTATTCCAGACTCTTGGATTTTACTAGTGTTCCTCTTATAAAGTAGTGGTTTTAAGCTATGTGACCACAACCAGACCAGGTTTCTGCACAGCAATAAACCATTGTGGTTTCACACTATGTTACATTTCCTTTTGCTTTCTAATACCTTAGTTTACTGCTAACATGTCTTAAAGTTAAGTGCATTTTACAGCAATTATAGGGTTGTTATACAATCAGAGCAGTTAAGAGCAGAACCTAAAAAAAACAAAAGCCAACTAAACTGTGTAGTGAGAAATACGTCAAAAATTGAATGAGCAACAAATGCAGGGAGAGCGAAAAAGATAACCAAAATAAGTGTGTTACTGAACATGCAGTTTATTAGGATACTGATGAAACAAGTTATGATGAACTTCACAGGGTGGTGAACGAGCAAGGTGATGAGCTTGATGCTCCTCTCTAATAAATATTGAGGTTCTTATTCTGGTGACATGATCATCGATGCTTGGCTGAAGATTGACATGTAAAAATAATCTTGCTCTTATCCATAATAATCTCGTTATGTAGTCTAGCCTATCCACACTGTATCTGCAAACTGTTGGCTAGAGCACATGCCAAGAGTGCTATTCAACTCAACAGTTTTGTAACAAAACCATTGGTATAGTTGAAAATGCGATGGAAACACATTGAAACATAGAAAATATTTATTTATTTTATTCAGTACATGAAAACTTAAGTAACTTTCATGTGCACTAGGCCATCAAGCACCGCTTTTTATCAGCATCAAATCAGTTTGGTGGAACACACCACTGGTGGGAAAATGTGCATATTTTCTTTATGCAGAATTTAGAATATTTACAGTGCCATCGGAAAATAGTCAGACCCCTTGACTTGTTCAACATTTTGTTACGTTACAACCTTATTCTGAAATGTATTAAATTGTTTTGTTCCCCATCAATCTATACACAATATCCCATAATGACAAACTTTTCTTTTTAATTCAAATTTTTTGCAAATTTAATATAAATAATGGAAAAATTACATTTACATAAGTATTCAGACCCTTTACTCAGTACTTTGCAAAAGCACTTTTGGCAGCAATTACAGCATTGAGTCTTCTTGGGTATGACGCTACAAGCTTGGCACACCTGTATTTGGAGAGTTTCTCCCATTCTTCTCTGCAGATCCTCTCAAGCTCTGTCAGGTTGGATGGGGAGGGTTGCTGCACAGCTATTTTCAGGTCTCTCCAGAGATGTTCGATCGGGTTCAAGTCTGGGCTCTGGCTGGGCCACTTAAGGACATTCAGAGACTTGTCCCGAAGCCACTCCTACGTTGTCTTTGCTGTGTGCTTAGGGTCGTTGTCCTGTTGTAAGGTGAACCTTCACCCCAGTCTGAGATCCTGAGTGCTCTGGAGAAGTTTTTCAGCAAGGATCTTTCTGTAGTTTGGTCCGTTCATCTTTGTCTTGATCCTGACTAGTTTCCCAGTCCTTGCCTCTGAAAAACATCCCCACAGCATGATGCTACCACTACCATGCTTTACCGTAGGAATGGTGTCAGGTTTACTCCAGACGTGACGCCAGTCATTCAGGCCAGAGAGTTCAGTCTTGGTTTCTTCAGAACAGAGAATCTTGTTTCTCATGGTCTGAGAGTCTTTAAGTGCCTTTTGGCAAACTCCAAGCGGTCTCTCATGTGCCTTTAACTGAGGAGTGGCTTCAGTCTGGCCAATCAACTAATAAAGGCCTGATTGGTGGAATGCTGCAGAGATGGTTGTCCTTCTGGAAGTTTCTCCCATCACCACAGAGGAACTCTATAGCTCTGTCAAAGTGACCATTGGGTTCTTGGTCACCTCCCTGACCAAGGCCCTTCTCCCCCGATTGCTGAGTTTGGCAGGGTGGCCAGCTCTAGGTGGTTCCAAACTTCTTCAATTTAAGAATTATGGAGGCCACTGTGTTATTGCAGACCTTCAATGCTGCAGAATTTTTTTGGTACCCTTCCCCAGATCTGTGCCTTGACACAATCCAGTCTCGGAGCTCTACGGACTTGGTTTTTACCCTGACATGCACTGTCAACGGTGGGACAGGGTTGCACCTTTCCAAATCATGTCCAGTCAATTGACTTTACCACAGATGGACTCCAATCAAGTTGTAGAAACATCTCAGATGATCAATGGAAACAGGATGCACCTGAGCTCAATTTCGAGTCTCATAGCAAAGGATCTGAATAAATATGTAAATAAGGTATTTCTGTTTTTAAGCCTTAATAAATTTGCAAAAAATTTTTTTTTGCAATTTGTCATGATGGAGTATTGTGTGTAGATTTCTGAGGATTTTCTTTCTTCATTTAATCCATTTTAGAATTAAGCTGTAACATAACACATATGTGACTATAACACATATGTGACTCACCACCTGGATTCGGTCTTATGTTTTTACACTGGATAAAAGTAGAGACTCAGAGCTACAAAACTGTATATCATAAACTGCATTTGAGGAAACAATGGGAAAGTAATTCTGCTTTGAAAGTTGATCAACTTGTAACCTCACTTTTGAGGAAACCGTCTTTCAATGTTTTGGTACTACTATTGGAGAGCAATTCTTTGTCTACACCCATTCAGAATTGTTCACATCTTCTTAAGCCTTAGCCCCACCCATCTCTTTAAGGGTTGATCTATGCCTTCTGTACTAACTTGCCATCTACATCCAGACATCTAAGAGAGAGAGAGAACAGCTCACTGAACATTACTCACCCTAGCAAACTGGTTATGCTGTTACAGTATGTTATTCAGAGCGTTGGGGACGGCAACTGTGCTGTCAGTCCATTCGTAAATTCAGAGCGTTTCGCGTTCAGAGCGCACACTGGACGCTCTTGCCAATAAGTAGGCTTGTTCCGAAAGCTCTGACCTCACAATGACAGTCAAGCACCCAAGCAAACTGGCTAACTACTTTCATACACATAATGATAGAACACCCCACTCTGACCATTTTACTCCCCCTAGCAAGAGCTGGTTAGGCAGTTTTCATGTTATCCAGAGCGTTGGTGACTGTAACAGTGCTGCTGGCAACTGAATTACGCTTTGTTGCCGACGTTAGCTAGCTAGCTAAATAATGGACCATAATCATAACTCATGACGTTACTACCCTGCATCAACCTGCAGGTAGCTAACCAACCAGGTTCTATGGCTATAACTAGTCAAGCAAATATGTCTGAGATATGAAAAATAAGATCATACACAACGTTAGCTAGTTACCCAGCCAGCTAACATTAGCTAGCTAACAGTACACATGAAATGAAACCACTTTCTGTCAAAATTAGAAACGTGTAATATCTGAAAATGCAGCTAGCTAGACTGTCTTATCCAGTATACATCATGGTTGGACGCATGTCCTGTCTGATGCCATGCATGGTTGCCCTTAGTTTGACCACGTAGTCCAGACTGGTGTTTTCTCCATCTCCTTAGCTATCATACTCGAATTCCACTGATTTCAAAACTCGGTCCTCCAGAAAGTGTAGAGCATGCACATAACGTTAGCTAGTGAGCCAGCCAAAAACATCCGGTGATTTTGCAGAGAGCCACATCAATTTACAGAAATACTCATTATAAATGTTGATGAAAACACAGGTGTTATACATGGAACTTTAGATACACTTCTCCTTAATGCAACCGCTGTGTCAGATTTCAATAAAGCTTTACGGAAAAAGCAAACCATGCAATAATCTGAGTATGGCGCTCAGAGCCCAAACAAGCCAAAAAGATATCCGACATATTGTGCAGTCAACAGAAGTCAGAAATAACATTATAAATATTCACTTACCTTTGATGATCTTCATCAGAATGCACTCCCAGGAATCCTAGTTCCACAATAAATGTTTGTTTTGTTCGATAATGTCCATCATTTATGTCCAAAAAGCCCCTTTTGGTAGCCCGTTTGGTAAACAAATCCAAACTCACGAAGCGCGTTCACTAGGAGCAGACAAAAGTCAAAAGGTTCCGGTACAGTCCGTAGAAACATGTCAAATTAAGTATAGAATCAATCTTTATGTTGTGTTTAACATAAATCTTCAATAATGTTCCAACCGGAGAATTCCTTTGTCTTCAGAAATGCAATGCAACTCAAGCTAACTCTCACGTGAACGTGCATGGTCAGCGCATGGTCAGCTCATGGCAGACCTTACTCAATCCCCTCTCATTTGGCCCCCCTTCACAGTAGAAGCATCAAACAAGGTTCTAAAGACTGTTGACATCTAGTGGAAGCCTTAGGAAGTGCAACATGACCAATATCCCACTGTATCTTCAATAGGGAATCAGTTGAAAAACGACAAACCTCAGATTTCCCACTTCCTGGTTGGATTTTTTCTCAGGTTCTTGCCTGCCATATGAGTTCTGTTATACTCACAGACATTTCAGAGTGTTTTCTATCCAAATCTACTAATAATATGCATATATTAGCAACTGGGACTGAGTAGCAGGCAGTTTACTCTGGGCACCCCTGGGCACCTTATTCATCCAAGCTACTCATTACTGCCCCCAGCCATAAGAAGTTAACTTGACATTAGGTTTATGCAGTTTAACTACACAATTTAAAAAAAATAAAGCCGTGTTTGACGCGATTACCTAGACATACTGACCTGCTCCAATGGACAGACACGTGCTATATGGTAGACCAATCCAAACTCATCTCTCGCCATGTCCAGCCCACCCATTATCAATTAAATGTATTTATAAAGCCCTTCTTACATCAGCCGATGTCACAAAGTGCTGTACAGAAACCCAGCCTAAAACCCCAAACAGCAAGCAATGCAGATGTAGAAGCACAGTGGCTATGAAAAACCTAGAAACCTAGAGAGGAACCCTGAGGCATGGCCAGTCCTCTTCTGGCTGTGCCGGTTGGAGATTATAACAGAACATGGCCAAGATGTTCAAACGTTCCTAGATGACCAGCAGGGTCAGATAATAATATTTGCAGTGGTTGTAGAGGGTGCAACTGGTCAGCACCTCAGAAGTAAATGTCAGTTGGCTTTTCATAGCCGATCATTCAGAGTTAGAGACAGCAGGTGCAGTAGAGAGAGAGTCCAAAACAGCAGGTCTAGGACAAGGTAGCACGTCCAGTGAACATGTCAGGGTTCCATAGCCGAAGGCAGAACAGTTGAAACCGGAGCAGCAGCATGACCGGGTGGACTGGGGACAGAAATCATGGCTAGTGGGAAGGTTGCTCACTTTTTCTGTGGCTAATCCAACTAGGCTGGTAATTTAACATTTTTATTCGTATTAACAGATGGCATACAAGTTTGATATTAAGGCACATGAAAGATCACATGTTCACGAAGGTATTTCTGACAAAAAACGTATTTTGATTAAAACATTTTATACGTTCAAACAGCTCTCCTGTGAAGTCGTTACTTGCGACATAGGCCTAGTTTCCTGAATCGAGTCACAAATGTGGAAAAAGTCAAGGGGTCTAAATACTTTCCAAAGGCACTGTACATGAAAATCTGGCGCCAATTTGTTGGAAACAAAGCTACTGTTATTACTTAATATGCTCCTTGTTGTTGAAATACCATCCTCTATCATCCCCAAACATGTCATATCTTTGCCATTTCCTGCCACTTCCTCCCACTCCCTCTCTCCTACCTGCCTCCCTGCTTCCCTCTCCTCCCTCTCCTCCCTCCCTCCTTTCTCCCGTCTCTCCTCCCTCCTTCTCCTCCCTCTCTCCTCCCCCCTCTTCTCCCTCCCTCCTTCTCCTCCCTTCTCTTGCCTTCCTCCCAGTCTCCTTCTCCCTCCCTTCCTCTCCCTCCCCCTCTCCTCCCTCTCTCCCCCTCCCCCCTCCCTCTGTCCCACCCCATCTCATCCCACTGCACACTAAGACAACATAAAGCCAGTCAACAACACAGTCTCAGGGATGACAGGTGACGCTTTGAATGAATGTCCTCCTGTATGACGTTACACTCCGGGCTGTCACATCGCAGAACAGTGAAATACATCTCACACACACTTTAAGAGGATTTTGAGGTGGGATGGGTGAATGAGGGGAAGGGTGAATGAGGGGAAGGGTGGAGGGATGAGGGGGGGGGGGGGGGGGGGGGGGGGCTGTGTATTGTAGTCTGTGAGTTGCCCTCAGGCGGTGTGGCTCTAATTGACTGCAGTGAGTGACACAGCCTCTCAGAGAGAAAGCTCTGTGAGCCCCTGTGTAACTGGGACTTCTACAACACAGCCCTCTAGCCTAGTGAGCTTCTCCTGTTCCTATGGTGTCTATGTCTGGGTTGTTTTCCCAACAATTACCATTCTCATTCCTCCATCTTTACCCCTCCATCCTCATCCCCTCCATCCTCATCCCCTCATCCTCATCCCTCCATCCTCATCCCTCCACCCCCATCCCTCCATCCTCCATCCCTCCATCCTCATTCCTCCATCCTCATCCCTCCATCCTCATACCCTCCATCCTCATCCCTCCACCCCATCACTCTGTCCTCATCCCTCCACCCTCATCCCTCCATCCGCATCCCTCCATACTCATCCCCCATCCTCATCCCCTCCATCCTCATCCCTCCATCCTCATCCCTCCATCCTCATCCCCTCCATCCTCATCCCTCCACCCCATCCCTCCATTCTCATCCCTCCATCCTCATCCCCTCCACCCTCATCCCTACATCCTCATCCATCCATACTCATCCCTCCATCCTCATCCCTCCATACTCATCACTCCATCATCATCCCCTCCACCCCATCCCTCCATCCTCATCCCTCCATCCTCATCCCTCCAACCTCATCCGTCCATCCTCATCCTCTATCCTCATCCCTCAATCTATCCTCATCCCTCAATCCTCACCCCGATAGCCCTACTTACAGACCGACAATAACCCTGGTTAAAAAAAAGAGTACAGACATTCCCACTAAGTTCAGCAACTCTTATCAACTCCATGGAAAATTGGGGAAAATGGGGCTTCATGCAAAGGCTCTGTAAATACACACACACACACACACACACACACACACACACACACACACACACACACACACACACACACACACACACACACACACACACACACACACACACACACACACACACACACACACACACACACACACACACACACACACACACACACACACAGGAGTTAATGGGAGGATGGATGGATGGGTAGAGGAGATTAGTGGAGAGGGAGGAGAGGAGGCAAGAGAGGAGGTGGTCAGTGCAGGGTCCTCAGAGGTGTTCTTGTCCTGGTGCAGATGGCACATGCAGGTTAGTGTGACTGTGACAGCAGGGCTAGTGTGGGAGGGAAGTTTCTGCTGCACACACTCGGAATACACACATGCACAAATGAACGCACACACACACTTCAATATGATTCTGAGGTGCCTCCTCCACCTCATGTCGTGTCTGATTTCAGGAGTGTCTCTCTCCATGTCTTCATCACACACTGATTAACAGAATTTCAGGGGAACTAAATTAAGCTCCTCTCACCCCTTAGCTCTCTGAATCAATGTGAAGATGGATGCTTTGGGCGAATGGAAGAGAACCAGCTAAGATCTCGCTATTCTAAATGGAATTGGTTCATGATGCAACATGTGTTCCTCCTCCGCCTCCTCCACGTCCTCCTCCTCTTCCTCCTCCACCTCCTCCTCCTCTGCAGGTCTCAAAGTACTGCTCAGGCATTCCTTGGCCATCTCGCGTTAATTATTCCTGATAAATAAGTGTGGAGAGGAGCACACTCACCTCTCTTCCTCTCTTCCCTCTCCTCTCTCCCCTCCCCTCTCTCCCATCTCTCTCATCTCCTCTTCTCTCCTCTCCCCTCTCTCCCCTCTCCTCTCCCCTCTCTCCCATCTCTCTCATCTCCTCTTCTCTCCTCTCCCCTCTCTCCCCTCTCCTCTTCTCTCCCCTTTCATCTTTCTCCTCTCTTCTTCTCTCTTCCCTCTCCCTCCACTCACATCTCCTCTTCTCTTCTCTCCCCTCTCTCTCCTCTCCTCTTCTCTCCTTCCTCTCACTCCTCTCCCCTGCACTGATTTCAAGCCTCATCCATAATGTATGACTAAATGCTTAAGTAGGAATTATTAGGATGTTTTATTCATTGGGGGTACGACTCTGCTCTGCTAAGTAATGCGGTTGGGTTGGGGTGCGTTCATGGCGCCTAAGCGATTGGACATACTGGAACATGATTGGGATTAAATAGTAATAACTGACAGAAGGTGGAGATGCAACATTAATGCAGACAGGACCACAGACTGAATACTTACTGTTGCTGTTGGTTACATCTTCCTCCAGGCTCTTTACAGGCGGAGATGGAGATGGAGTTCAGTTCAGTGATGAGGTGAGGTCACACCACTAACATAACTTTAGAGAACCTTTATGTCCCACATGGGACACCATGGTAATGTGTTGGAGATTATATTATTAGAGGATCCGTTTTTCATCCATTTTCATCTACGACTTCGTCGCTCAACAACACGGAGACATACACGCACAAATACACACTGGTCCTGAGGGGAATGCCATTCAGGTGCTGGTAGTTGATAAACTAAGCTCCTGTAAGAAAACACTTGGGCTGGTTCAGAGAAGTCATTTTCCACTTCAGGAAACTGTAGACTCCCTCAATTAATGTCCTTAGGTCCAGGAGCTTAGGTTACGAACACACACTCTCATCTTGCTCTCAGGCCACAGCTATGTTTTGTGATTATCTAATATATTTTCTCCCTGTGTGTGTGTGTGTGTGTGTGTGTGTGTGTGTGTGTGTGTGTGTGTGTGTGTGTGTGTGTGTGTGTGTGTGTGTGTGTGTGTGTGTGTGTGTGTGTGTGTGTGTGTGTGCGTGCGTGCGTGCGTGCGTGCGTGCGTGCGTGCGTGCGTGCGTGGGTGTGTAATGTGTCTCCAGGCGTAAAAGAAACGCCTGAAACTAGATCCCCTACATTCTGGTCTGAAACTAGATCCCCTACATTCTGGTCTGAAACTAGATTCCCTACATTCTGGTCTGAAACTAGATCCCCTACATTCTGGTCTGAAACTAGATCCCCTACATTCTGGTCTGAAACTAGATCCCCTACATTCTAGTCTGAAACTAGATCCCCTACATTCTAGTCTGAAACTAGATCCCCTACATTCTGGTCTGAAACTAGATCCCCTACATTCTGGTCTGAAACTAGATCCCCCTACATTCTAGTCTGAAACTAGATCCCATACATTCTGGTCTGAAACTAGATCCCCTACATTCTGGTCTGAAACTAGATCCCCTACATTCTGGTCTGAAACTAGATCCCCTACATTCTGGTCTGAAACTAGATCCCCCTACATTCTAGTCTGAAACTAGATCCCATACATTCTGGTCTGAAACTAGATCCCCTACATTCTGGTCTGAAACTAGATCCCCTACATTCTGGTCTGAAACTAGATCCCCTACATTCTGGTCTTGACAAGAAGAAGAAAAAAACTGCCGGGGGAAGTTCTCTTCTGCACTGTTCAACTAATCCAGTAAATGTGGAGGATGAGTTAAGATGGAGTGTCGCCTTGTAACGTCCAAAGGCGGAAGTCGCATCACAGGCTCTCTTTCCATTTATCTAAACGGAACATCCAGTTGTTGGTGTCTCAGCAGAGGCTAATATAAAAATAAAAAACGGTTTGATTTCTTTCCCTGACACATGATGAAACAGTCTACCTTCAGAAGAAACACATGACCACTTCAAAGGGATTTCTTAGTTATTCTATCTGCTTACAACCTGCTACAGTCAGGCCTGAGTACGGTGTTGGCTTATCCACAATCAGTCCATCTCTAATGTCCCACTGAGCATATTACGTAGCACATAATCATGGTCACGTTTTCTTTCTCATTATATGATAATGTGATCGTCTCAGTAGTATACTGATCCGTCCTCAGATGAGATTGTGTGTGTGTGTGTGTGTGTGTGTGTGTGTGTGTGTGTGTGTGTGTGTGTGTGTGTGTGTGTGTGTGTGTGTGTGTGTGTGTGTGTGTGTGTGTGTGTGTGTGTGTGCGTGTGCGTGTGCGTGTGTGTTTTACGATCACTTTAGCCGCACCACATTGACTCTAGTTTGTCGGTCAGTGAACGTCCGCCCTCCAGGGTCACCTCGTTAGCCCGTTCTCATTTCACACACCCTCCACACAATCTGTTACGCCGGGGAGAGGGTCGAGGCACACACCTGAACACACACACACACACACACCTGGACGTTGATGTGTCTTGGTGACCCAACAGATGGTCAGATCAGTGCTGCATATGTTCACCCCCCAGACTTCCCCATACACACAATTAGAACGCACAGCTCACCATCACAGCTCATTTAATAGGAGGCCACGCTGGCCATCAAGGGCAACGTTTCCTATTTTCTGCAGATGAAGGAGGCCCCTGTTTTTGTATTTGAACTGCCACAGCTAGCAAAGGATTATTGCTGCCAGCTATTGCATATTAAAGCCGTATTATAGATAACTGTCAAATTATAAATGTGTCAGAATTGGTTGAGGAAGCCAGTCATCTTATTATACCCTCGTCTCTATGTGACAGGGCAGCAAGCACCAAGGAAGGGTTGAGTCTTTGACTTTAGACGTGGTAGCTATACCATTTAGGAAGGACCAACTCACTTTAGATGGAAGTAGGAAACCCACCAGAGCCCAGTTCCATTCTGATTACTCTAAAACAACTGATCAAAAGTTTACTGCTCTAATAACAGCTCCTCTCTGAGTCGCATCTCAGACCAGCGGCAACACTCACTGTCACCACACACTATGTGTTTGCTGATAGGGGGGTAATAAATTCACTTCCGAAATGTCACACACATTTCTACAACACGTTCCTAAACGGTCAGGGCAAGGGGATGAATAAATTCACAAGGAATTGTAAATGTGACTTTGAGGGGGGGGGGGGGAGTGTTTAAAAGGGAGTTGCTTTTTAACCTGTTGGGGATGGGGGCGCTGTTTAGACTATTTATGCTAATTGGGTAATTTTTGAAACGGCTTCCCACAAAATCCTTGATCGTACAATATGCATATTATTATTATTATTGGATAGAAAACAGTCTATAGTTTCTATAGGAGTTGAAATTTTGTCTCTAAGTGGAACAGAGCCCATTCTACAGCAATTTCCCTGACATGGATTCAGATTTCAGAAATGTTGGCCACTGTTCTGAAGTCAGTTAAAACGGCACTGATATTGCTATGACTATACGGACACTTCTTACGTCTTCCCCTGGATGCCTTTACGTGATGACGATTCCAATGGGGTCGATTGCGCGTTCACAGGCCCTATAAATCAAAAAACCCTGTAGCTAGCAAGTCTTTCCTTGGTGCGTAACGCGCGTGCTGGACACCGACCCGCTCCTGTTCCAAGCGTTAGTTTAGCCTGTTATATTTCTCCGGTCATCTTTTCACTCGTTATAGGAGTTAAAAACATCATAAGGTAGTTAATTTAAAGCGTTTTATAGCAATTTATATCCGTTTAGTGCGATTTTGGGACATTTATTTTTGCAACGATGTGAAAAGTTGGGCACGCTTTTCAGTTCATCCCGAACGCAGTTGACATTTCCACATGGCAAGAGGACAGCTTTCCACCAAAAGACGATTTCTCCCAAGAAAGGATCCTTTGCCCAAGATACTGATGGAAGAACAGCTCAAGGTAGGACATTTTTATTATGATAAATCGTGTTTCTGTCGAAACATTTTAGTGGCTTAGGACGCCATGTTTTATGACGTAGCTTCGCTAGGCGCAAACTGTATTGAAAAGTAAGGATAAATTAAAAAATGTTATTCCGCAATTGTATTAAGAATTAAATTGTCTATCAATCCCTGTCCACCCTATATTTTTTAGTCACGTTTATGAGTATTTATGTATAAGAGTAGATCACTGTCTAAGTGGCGCAAGGACTTTTTCTTTACCAGCTTGTCTACATTTCACATTGTCTAACCATGATTTTGGTGGCTAAATATAAACATTTGCGATCAAACTCTATATGGAATGTGTAATATGATGTTACAGGAGTGTCATCGGAAGAATTCTGAGAAGGTTAGTGAAAAAATTAATATCTTTTGGCGATGTTGACTTTTATCGCTCACTTTGGCTAGAATCAATGCTGGGCTGCTAATTGCTATGTGCTAAGCTAATATAACGATTTATTGTGTTTTCGCTGTAAGACACTTAGAAAATCTGAAATATTGTCTGTATTCACAGGATCTGTGTCTTTCGATTCGTGTATGCTGTGTATTTTTACGAAATGTTTGATGATTAGTAAGTAGGTAAACACGTTGCTCTAAGTAGTTTTTCTATTCCATTTGTGACGGTGGGTGCAATTGTAACCTATGCCATCTACCTGAAATATGCACTTTTTTCTAACAAAACCTATCCCATACCATAAATATGTTATCAGACTGTCATCTAATGAGTTTTTTTGTTGGTTAGGGGCTATAAATATCTTAGTTTAGCCGAATTGGTGATGGCTACTGGTGTTGGTGGACAAATAAAAGATGGTGGATTATGCTAATGTGTTTTTAGGTAATAGATGTACATCTTTACATATTGTGTCTTCCCTGTAAAACATTTTAAAAATCGGAAATGTTGACTGGATTCACAAGATCTGTGTCTTTCATTAGCTGTATTGGACTTTAATGTGTGAAAGTTAAATATTTTAAAAAAAAAATTTTTTTTAATTTCGCGGCACTGGTTTTTCAGTGGGGGGGGGGGGTGTGCCGCTAGCGCCACGCTGATCCTAGACAGGTTAATGAAGGAGAGTGAAAGAAAAGTCACATCAACTAATTTTATTAGTCTCATACTTCGTAAACAACCGGTGTAGTCTAACAGTGAAATGTTCTCTTATGCAGAGAGAAAGAAAATAGAGAAATTATAGAAAAGTAATAACACTCAATAATAAAAGTAATAATAAATACACAATGAGTAACGATAGCTTGAGTCGATGTGCAGGTGTACGAGGTAATTGAGGTAGATACATATAACTAGGAATACAGTGACAGATAGTAAACACTAGCATCAGTGTATGTGATGAGTCAAAAAGGTTAGTGCAAAAAGGTTCAATGCAAATAGCTATTTGGTTCATTATTTAGCTACATATTTAGCAGTCTTATGCAGTAGCTTGAGGGTAGAGCTGTTCAGGGTTGCCGACTTGGTGCATCGGTACTGCTTGCTGTGAGGTAGCAAAGAGAACAGTCTATGACTTGGGTGGCTGAATATTTTTAGGGCCTTCCTCTGACACCACCTGGTATAGAGGTCCTGGATGGCAGGGAGCTCGGCCCATACCAGGCAGTGATGCAGCCAGTCAAGATGCTCTTAATGGTGCAGCTGTAGAACTTTTTGAGCATCTGATGGCCCATGACAAATCT